>NW_027195503.1:0-145000 GCF_038502225.1 Cherax quadricarinatus | reverse complement strand
TAAGGAAACGTGTTGAATTTTTTCCCCGTGATCCCAAGGTCTCTGATCCCACTGGGACAAATTAATACTGTTGGCTTATGTTCCTGTACTTGCTGATCTTGTACTCCTCCCTGTGGTCAGCAGCTCCTCCCTGTAGCCCGACACTGTAATGGATGAAGGTGTCAGCCAGAGTGGAAACACAGGTATAGTCCCATGCTAAGAGCTTGCCATTCTTCCAAATATAGATTGTGATCCCATCGAGGAAGTTTGCTGAGTTGTGGGTATTGTTGGCTGCTAGTGATCGGGGCTCCCTCTCGGCTGGGCATCCAGCTGTAGCAAGGGTTCTCATTATGATGTCTTTGACTTCATTGTGTCTTGCATACCCTTGGTTTTGAAACAGTTAAGACCATGTAGACCATATTGGTCAGCTTGCGCATCACCGCAAATACATGTATATTCCATGTGAATTGGGGCAGCAAGGCGCAGAGCCACTGCAATACGGTGGGTCTTAGGGTCGAGGCGTGTTTATATTGCAGAAATGGGAACTGTTTGGAGGAAGTCCCATGTGTTGTGCACTCACAGCTTGGAAACGGGAAGTCTCCCAGTCAAATATTACAGCCCTAAGCATGTTGGCAAGAACCTTTTCAGCGATGGGGCCATCCCGACTTGACTGTTTGTAGGCCAGTGCTGCACTAGGTTTTGGTGCTGGAGCAGCAAGAGTCTCCCATTCAGTGATGGCAGTGGTGTAGCTGGGGTCCTGTATGCCTGCTGAGTCACCGAGGTTGTCCGGAAGAATTTATTTTATTACAACATAAGAACATAAGAAATGAGGAACACTGCAACAGGCCTACTGGCCCATATTTGGCAAGTCCATGTCAGAACCAACCCATTAACAAAAATATTTGCCCAACCAATCCCCATAGCCACCCAAGCAACAAGCTCCGACAACCCCCCCCTCCTATCCCCTCTTACTCACGGAATACAGAAAGAAGGAGCACTGCAGCAAGCCAACCTGCCCACACTAGGCAGGTCTCCCTCAAACCCAGACCCACAAACAAAACCACCTGCCCAACCCACCTGCTACTACATCCATGGAATAAGCTTTGATAACTAGGGCACTATTAAAGAGGGTACAGAGGGAGCTGAAGAACCTGGTCCATCACCAGGGTACTGAGGTACCTGGTCCATCACCAGGGCACTGAGGGAGCTGAAGCACCTGGTTCATCACCAGGGCACTGAGGGAGCTGAAGTACCTGGTCCATCACCAGGGCACTGAGGGAGCTGAAGCACCTGGTCCATCACCAGGGCACCGAGGGAGCTGAAGTACCTGGTCCATCACCATGGTACTGAAGCACCTGGTCCATCACCAGGGCACCGAGGGAATTGAAGCACCTGGTCCATCACCAGGGCACCGAGGGAGCTGAAGCACCTGGTCCATCAGCAGGGCACCGAGGGAACTGAATTACCTGGTCCATCACCGGGGCACCGAGGGAACTGAAGCACCTGGTCCATCACCAGGGCACCGAGGGAGCTGAAGCACCTGGTCCATCACCAGGGCACCGAGGGAACTGAAGCACCTGGTCCATCACCAGGGCACCGAGGGAGCTGAAGCACCTGGTCCATCACCAGGGCACCGAGGGAACTGAAGCACCTGGTCCATCACCAGGGCACCGAGGGAACTGAAGCACCTGGTCCATCACCAGGGCACCGAGGGAATTGAAGCACCTGGTCCATCACCAGATCACCAGGGAGGGAACTGAAGCACCTGGTCCATCACCAGGGCACCGAGGGAACTGAAGCACCTCACCAGGGCACCGAGGGAACTGAAGCACCTGGTCCATCACCAGGGCACCGAGGGAACTGAAGCACCTGGTCCATCACCAGGGCACCGAGGGAACTGAAGCACCTGGTCCATCACCAGGGCACCTAGGGAACTGAAGCATCACCAGGGCACCGAGGGAACTGAAGCACCTGGTCCATCACCAGGGCACCGAGGGAACTGAAGCACCTGGTCCATCACCAGGGCACCGAGGGAACTGAAGCACCCGGTCCATCACCAGGGCACCGAGGGAACTGAAGCACCTGGTCCATCACCAGGGCACCGAGGGAACTGAAGCACCTGGTCCATCACCAGGGCACCGAGGGAACTGAAGCACCTGGTCCATCACCAGGGCACCGAGGGAACTGAAGCACCTGGTCCATCACCAGGGCACCTAGGGAACTGAAGCACGTGGTCCATCACCAGGGCACCGAGGGAACTGAAGCACCTGGTCCATCACCAGGGCACCGAGGGAACTGAAGCACCTGGTCCATCACCAGGGCACCGAGGGAACTGAAGCACCTGGTCCATCACCAGGGCACCGAGGGAACTGAAGCACCTGGTCCATCACCAGGGCACCGAGGGAGCTAGAGCCAAAAGCTTGCTCAGCACCAACACTTCTCGCTCAAGAGAGCACAAGAAAAAATAAATACTGCAGCAGGCCAGGCAGCCAAACACCTGCCCAACCCACTTTCCTCTCCATCCATGGAATAAGCAAGGTCAACGTCACCAATGAACGAGGTCACCGTCACCACTGTGCGAGGTCACCGTCACCACTGTGCGAGGTCACCGTCACCACTTATTAACTCAATTGATGCTATGGAAGAGAATAGGAAAGCTGGTAGGGCAATCTGGGAGGATTTGCGTACTCCCAGCATCCCAAGCCTGAGGGAAGTGAGGCTTGCAACCACTATCCATCCTCGAGGGAAACACTCAATACACTCTCTAGCATGGTCTTAATAAGGAGAGTCATATTTCTTGAGTTTCGTACTGCTGAAGGCTGGGGAGCATCTCAGGAAGTAGGTAAGTTTTGGGATTGACAGGCACGTGGTGAGTAGGTAGACATCATGTGTATCAATGTCTTTCATCCTGCCTTCCATTGTCCTGAGGTCTGAGATTTTTTTTCTAGGATCAGATCGATAGCATTGGACCCAAGAGGAGCACCAAGGAGAGTGCTATTGGCTGGATCAATGGCTCGTGCTCCTGGTAAAACAGCACTAATATTCTGGATCATCTGTGGATTGGTAGAAACTATTTCACATTTAGTGGGGTTTAAAGATAGGCCCAGGCTTTCTCCCATGTCTTTAATTTTTCTGATGTCTTCTAGGAGAGATTCTGTTGTACTAGCTAGGGAACCATCATGCAAGAACCAGATAATGAGCTCACTGGAGAGTGCTTCTGTGACTTCCTTGATGGCCAAACAGAATAGAAAGGGGGGCGAGAGGGTCCCCCTGTTGCATACCCTCACACGAGTCAATTTCATGGTCCTCAAACAATAGTTCAGAAGTCACACTATAACACGATTCAATGAAAGGACAGAAGGAAGGGACGTGTCTAGAAACTGCGTGTGCAAGGTGTACAGGCCTGGCTGACATCACTGACGCTACTATATTTAAAGCTGCATGTTATGCAGAGCAGTTATATGCAAGTCAGTATTTTCCCAGGATGCGACTCACACCAGTCGACTAACACCCAGTTACCCACTTAACTGATGGGTGAGCATTGAAACCCAGTGTTTCAACCCTAGCCGGGAATCGAACTCGCACAATCACCATGTGAAGCGAGAGCTTTACCCACGGGCCACCGTGGCCGCTAGGTGGCCTGGTGACCACGATGTTGGTAGGTACTATGAGGTGTGAGTGAGTGAGGGGAATGGCGATACATCACCCTGGCACTGTTGGCATCCATTACTTTTGACTGGTGACAAGTGCTTCAATGTGACACTAAACAATAAAACAACAACTAGGTATCTGTTGTAAATAATTCCAACCACTGATGAAGAATAATTCGCTACTTCCACACTGCTGCGGAAGAAGCCATTGACCTGCAGCGCTAAAGCTTAACTGCCTGTATCCCCTTGATACTTAGTGTGAGTGTACTCACCTAGTTGTGGCTGTAGGGGTCGGTTCATAGCTCCTGGCCCCGCCTCTTTACTGGCCGATACTAGGTCATTCATCCTGCTTCAAGAGTTTTATCATACCTCTTCTTGAAGCTCTGTATGGATCCTGCCTCCACTACATCACTTCCCAGACTATTTCACTTCCTGATAATTCTGAGTGAAGAAGTGCTGCCTAACATCCCTGTGATTCGCCTGAGTCTTCAACTTCCAACTGTGACCCCTTGTTACTGTGTCCCATCTCTGGAACATCCTGTCTTTGTCCACCTTCTCGATTCCTGTCCTCTAGTGTCATCAGGTCGATTTCCCTTAACGTCTCCTCGTAGGATATGCCCCTTAGCTTCGAGTCTAGTCTTGTTGCAAACCTTTGCACTTTCTCTAATTTCCATACATGCTTGACTAGGTGTGGATTCCACTGGTGCTGCATACTCTAATAGAGGCCAAACGTACACGGTGTACAAGGTACTGAACGGTTCCTTATTGAGATGTTGGAATGCTGTTCTGAGGTTTGCTAGGCGCCCATATGCTGCAGCAGTTATTTGGTTGATGTGCGCCTCAGGAGATGAGCCTGGTGTTATACTCACCCCAACATGCTTTACCTTGAGTGAGGTTTGTAGTGTCTGGCCCCCTAGACTGTGCTCCATCTGTGGTCTTTTTTGCCCTTCCCCAATCTTCATGACTTTGCACTTGGTGGGGTTGAACTCCAGGAGCCAGTATCTGGACCAGGCCTGCAGCCAGGGACATTTCTGAATCTATTCCTTCTGTCATGTCATTTACAAATACCAGAAACAATACCGGTCCTAGGACTGACCCCTGTGGAACTCTTTCGTCACATGTGCCCACTCTGACACCTCGCCATGTACCAAGATTCGCTGTTGTCTTCCTCATAGGTATTCCCTGATCCAATGCAGTGCCTTCCCTGTTCTCCCTGCCGAATCCTCCAACTTTTGCACTAATCTCTTGTGTGGAACTGTGTCAAATGCCTTCTTACAATCCAAGAAAATGCAGTCTATCCACCCCTCTCTCTTGTGTCTTACTGCTGTCACCCTGTTGTAGGACTCCAGTAGGTTTGTTACACATGATTTCCATCCCTGAAATCATGCTGGCTGTCGCTAATAAGCTCATTCCTTTCAAGGTGCTCCATTAATATTCTCCTGATAATTTGATATTTTTCTCCATGACTATGCATGCTATACACGTCAGTGACACTGTTCTGTAGTTTAATGCTTCGTGTCTATCTCCTTTTATGAGAATTGGGACTACATTTGTTGTCTTTCATACCTCATGTAGTCGCCCTGTTTCGATACATGTGTTGAAGATTGTTGTTAGTGGTACATATAGCACCTCTGCTCCCTCTCTCAGGACAAATGGAGAGATGTTATCCAGCTTCATCGCTTTTGAGGTGTCTAGCTCAGTTAGCAGCGTCTTCACTTCTTCCTCTGTTGTACATATTGTGTCTAACACTTGATAGTGTACCCCACCTCTCTGTCTTTTGTGGCGTCCCTTCTGTCTCCTCTGTGAGCTCTTCTTTGAATCTCATGTTGAGCTCCTCACATCACGGTCGTTTCTTGTGATCTCTCCTCCTTACTTCCTCAGCCTGATTACCTGGTCCTTGACTGCTGATTTCTTCCTGGTGTGGCTGTACAACAGCTTAGAGTCAGATCTGGCTTCCGCTGCTATGCCATTTTCATATTGTCGTTGGGCCTCCCTTCTTACCTGTACATACTCATTTCTGGTTCTGCGACTGCCCTCATTATTCTCCTGGGTCCTTTGCCTTCTATACTTCTTCCATTCTCTAGCACACTTGTTTTTGGCCTCTCGACACCTTTGGGTGAACCATGGGCTTATCCTGGCCTTGTTATTTCTGTTACCCTTGCGTACAAACCTCTCCTCAGCTTCCCTGCATATTGTTGTCACATATTCCATCATCTCTTTTTCTGACTTCCCTGTCAGTTCAATGTAGTTCTCTTGTAGTTTGGCTTCATTCGTCCTGCTCTTCCTGCTTCCATCTCCACTTGTAACTCTACTATGTATTCGAAGCTAAGAACCACGTGATCACTGGCCCCGAGGGGTCTTTCATATGTGATGTCCTCAATATTTTCACTACTCAAGGTGAATACTAGGTCCAGTCTTGCTGGTTCATTCTCTCCTCTCTTTCTCTGGTAGTGTCCCTCACGTGTTGGTACATGAGATGTGTGTATGTGTGTGTACTCACCTAGTTGTGGTTGCAGGGGTCGATTTGTGATCACAAATCACTTTGTTTTAATATATCATGGAATTACCCAGATAGCTGCAATCAAATCTCTGTCCCAGATTTTCGCTTGGCCGACCTCATGGGACTGAAAAATTACCTGGGTGGGCTAAACTGGGATGTCCTGACTATGGGTCAGGTAGGTGATCTTGGTTGCCAATATGACGTTTTTCAGAGCATAGTTCTAGCTGCCCAGACAACTTTTCTTCCGAGTAGGGAAATTAGATCAAACAAAAATGATCCCAAATGGATGAACATTAGATTAAAACATTTTATTGGTCAAAAGAGAGGCATATATAGGCGTATCAAAACAGGGGATGGGCAGTTAAGACATCAATATATTCAATTAAAGAGAGAAATAAAAAAAGAAATAAGAAAAGCAAAAAGGAATTATGAGGCTAAGGACGCAAGGGATTCAGAGATTAACCCTAAAGAATTCATTCATGTATACAGAAGCAAGATTAGGGACAAGATTGGCCCACGTAAGAGCAACTATGGTCAGGTCACTGATAGTGATAAGAGTATGTGTGAAATGCTAAATACCTACTTCCTCTCAGTTTTCACCCAGGAAAATACTAGCGATATTCCTGAAATAATAGATTGTATAAAACAGGATGATAATAAACTATGAACGATTGCGGTAACTAGTGACATGGTCCTCAGACAAATAGAGAAACTAAAACCTAACAAATCCCCAGGTCCTGATGAACTGTTTTTAAAGGAATGTAAAGAGGAACTTAACATATCTTTGGCTAATCTTTTTAACATATCACTACAAACTGGCATAGTGCCTGATAAGTGGAAAATGACAAATGTAATACCTATTTACAAGGCAGGTGACAGGTCCTTGGCTTCGAACTATAGGCCAAAAAGCCTTACCTCTATAGTGGGAAAATTTATGAAATCAATAATTGCCGAAGCAATTCGTAGCCATCTTGACAGGCACAGATTGATTAATGAATCTCAACACGGTTTTACAAAGGGGCGTTCCTGTCTTACGAATTTACTAACTTTTTTCACTAAGATGTTTGTGGAGGTAGATCATGGTAATGAAAATGATATTGTGTATATAGACTTCAGTAAGGCTTTCGATAGAGTTCCACACCATAGGCTATTGAGGAAACTTAAGGCTCACGGAATAGGAGGAGAAATTTTTTCCTGAGTAGAGGCATGGCTTACAAATAGACAGCAGAGAGTTTGCATAAATGGGGAGAAATCAGAATGGGGGCACGTCGCAAGCGGTGTTCCTCAGGGTTCAGTGTTGAGCCCGTTGTTGTTCACAATTTACATAAACGACATAGATGTGGGAATAAATAGCAACATAAGCAAATTTGCTGGTGACACCAAAACAGGCCGTCCAATTCATTCTAATGAGGACATTAGAGCACTCCAGGATGATTTGAATAGACTGATGCAATGGTCGGAGAAGTGGCAGATGCAGTTTAATATTGACAAATACAAAGTTCTAAATGTTGGACAGGTAAATAACCATGCCACATATAAACTAAATAATGTAGATCTTAATACTACTGATTGCGAAAAGGATTTAGGAGTTTTGGTTAGCAGTAATTTAAAACCAAGACAACAGCGTATTAGTGTTTGCAATAAAGCTAACAGAATTCTTGGCTTCATATCTAGAAGTATAAATAATAGAAGTCCTCAGGTTGTTCTTCAGCTCTATATATCCTTGGTTAGGCCTCATTTAGACTATGCTGCACAGTTCTGGTCACCGTATTACAGAATGGATATAAATGCTCTGGAAAACGTACAGAGGAGGATGACAAAGATGATCCCATGTATCAGAAATCTTCCCTATGAGGATAGACTGAGGGCCCTGAATCTGCACTCTCTCGAAAAGCGTAGAATTAGGGGGGATATGATCGAGGTGTATAAATGGAAAACAGGAATAAATAAAGGGGATGTAAATAGCATGCTGAAAATTTGCAGCCAAGACAGGACTCGCAGCAATGGTTTCAAGTTGGAAAAATTGAGATTCAGAAAGGATATAGGAAAGCACTGGTTTGGTAATACAGTTGTGGATGAGTGGAACAAACTCCTGAGTACAGTTATTCAGGCTAAAACGTTGTGTAGTTTTAAAAATAGGTTAGATAAATACATGAGTGTGTGTGGGTGGGTGTGAGTTGGACCTGACTAGCTTGTGCTGCTGGGTCTGGTGCACTGTTCCATCCTTGAGTGGAGATGATCAGTCTGTGTGGGTCATTGGGCTAATCCGGGGGGGGAGGTCATCGGTCTAATCCGGGGGGGACATGAACCTTCTCCGCATGGATCAGTAGGCCTGTTGCAGTGTTCCTTCTTTCTTATGTTGTTATGTTCTATCAGTGTGGAATAGTTTATAACCCTTGATGCAGCATTCACAAGGCATTTCAATATCTTTCAGGCCGATCCAGTTCTCTGTTATACCAATAATATCTATATTACCTGTACTTGCAAATAATCTTGGCTCATCTATCTTAATTCTTAGACTCCTACTATTTGTACAGTAAACCTTAAGGGATCTAGTCACTAGTTGCCCTCTACTATCCCTCTTTGTTTGTTGATCAATTGATTTGCCATTACTAGCAACTTTATTTTGAATATTGTCTTTTAAACATATCCTTGATGTATCCCGGTAATAAGTGCTGTTTTTAACCCTAATACTGAAGCCTGATTGTTTCCCACAAACACCCATACCTGTATAATCTATCAGTTTAAATTCCTAGACAAGTCATCAATTACCCTCTCAATTGAATTGGCTAATGCAACCACTCCATCTCCAGAGAGATGAAATCCATCCCTTGCATACATATCACGTTTGCCAAAGAATAGGTCCCAGTTATTAATGAATGGGATTGCAAGGTCCTTGCAGTACCTGTCTAGCCAGCAATTTACACCAATTGCCCTAGACATCCATTCATTGCCCACTCCCTTTCTATTCAAGATGTTACATATGACTGGGATCCCTCCCTTAGACCTAACTACTTATATGGCTTACATGTATTTATCCAGCAGCTCATCTCTCCTGCCCTTCCCAATGTCATTACCCCCAGCACTAAGACAGATAATGGGCTTGATCCCATTACCTGCCATAATATTATCCAACCTGCTGACTATGTCACCAACACCAGCTCCAGGAAGACACACTCTCTGTCTGACCTTTCTGTCTCTGTTACAAAATGCACGGTCCATATATCTTACCTGAGAATCGCCTACTATTAAAATATTCTTACCTTGATTAGCAGGGGAATCAGTGGTACCTTCAACCTCACTAACCACTGAAGTACACTCGTCTTGGAGAACAGAGAATCGATTTCCTACCTTCACATCTTCTCTATTAACTCTCCTCATCTTCCTTCTTCCTGAACTGTGAACCACTTGCCACTTAAAGCGGCTGCCACTATCACTGCTGGTGACCATTTTCTCCTTACCAGCCAAATCCTTCTTACACTCGCTCCCAAACTCATCTATGCGAAGCTTCAGCCTCCTATTTTCCACCTGAAGAAGTAGAATCTCCTTCTTCAACACTTGAACCTGAGATTCTAAAACACTACAACAAGCCATGGTGCTTGGTAACAGCCCACGCTAACTCCCAAGAGCTTAGGTAGGTATGACCGCAGGTGACCACTGACCTCACACGTATGAAGATCAGGCAGGACTGCAGAGCGACCTGGACAAGCTGGAAGTATGGTCCAGCAACTGGCTCCTCGAATTTAACCCCGCCAAATGCAAAGTCATGAAGATCGGGGAAGGGCAAAGAAGACCGAAGACAGAATATAGGCTAGATGGCCAAAGACTGCAAACCTCACTCAAGGAAAAGAATCTTGGGGTGAGTATAATACCGAGCACATCTGAAGCGCACATCAACCACATAACTGCTACAGCATATAGGCGCCTTGCAAACATGTGAATAGCATTTCGATACCTCGGTGAGGATTGTAGATGAATAGTTCAAAGAACCGACATGTTGTTAAATTAGACACATTCATCTACAATCCTGTCAGACACTGCAACTTCTTGGAATATTAATACTTGGGAATTCTTCGCTTGCCTAACCCTTGGGCACGTCCTACTTCCACACTGGACAAATGTGACACCACCTACGACTGCTGCACCTCTCCTGCCATACGGTTTATAAGCTGCTTCTCCGCTCCTATGCCGTATTCTATTCAAGATTGAAGGACTGACCACATCGACTCAAGGCTGAGGGACTGATTACCCAATTCTCCTCCTGTTCTTCAAGTTTATCCTTTGTATGGACTGATGAAGCCACTGTGTGGCGAAACGTTTCCTCAATAAAGATACACAAGAGTTGCACATGTGTCTAATTTAACAACCTCGGTGAGGAATCATTCAAGACTCTGTACACCGTGTATGTCAGGCCCATACTGGAGTATGCAGCACCAGTTTGGAACCCACACCTGGTCAAGCATGTCAAGAAATTAGAGAAAGTGCAGAGGCTTGCAACAAGGCTAGTTCCAGAGCTACGGGGAATATCCTACAAGGAAAGGGTAAGGGAAATCGGCCTACGACACTGGAGGACAGGAGGGTTAGGGGAAGCATGAATAGTCTGGCAAGTGATGTAATGTAGCCAGGAGCCATACACAGTTTTAAGACGAGGTATGATAAAGCTCATGGAACAGGGAGAGAGAGGACCTAATAGCGATTAGTGTAGAGGTGGGGCCAGGAGCTATAATTCGACCCTGCAACCACAATTAGGTGAGTACACACACACACACACACACACACACACACACACACACACAGCCAAACTACAAGAAAGGGGACTACACAGGAATGAGGAACTACCTGAACGGGGTTCAGTGGGACAGAGAACTGGCAGGGAAGCCAGTTAATGAGATGATGGAATATGTAGCAACAAAATGCAAGGAGGCTGAGGAGAGGTTTGTACCCAAGGGTAACAGGAGTAATGAAAAAGCCAGGATGAGCCCATGGTTTACCCAAAGGTGCAGGGAGGCAAAAACCAAGTGTGCTAGGGAATGGAAGAAATATAGAAGGCAAAGGACCCAGGAGAATAAGGAGAACAGTCGTAGAGCCAGAAACGAATATGCACAGATAAGAAGGGAGGCCCAAAGACAATATGAAAATGACATAGCAGCGAAAGCCAAATCTGACCCGAAACTGTTGTACAGCCACATCAGGAGGAAAACAACAGTCAAGGACCAGGTAATCAGGCTAAGGAAGGAAGGAGGAGAGACAACAGGAAATGACCGTGAAGTATGTGAAGAACTCAACAAGAGATTCAAAGAAGTGCTCACAGAGGAGACAGAAGGGACTCCAGAAAGACGGAGAGGTGGGGCACACCACCAAGTGCTGGACACAGTGCACACAACCGAGGAAGAAGTGAAGAGGCTTCTGAGTGAGCTAGATACCTCAAAGGCAATGGGGCCAGATAACATCTCCCCATGGGTATTGAGAGAGGGAGCAGAGGCGCTATGTGTACCCCTAACAACAATATTCAATACATCTATCGAAACAGGGAGATTGCCTGAGGCATGGAAGACAGCAAATGTAGTCCCAATCTTTAAAAAAGGAGACAGACATGAAGCATTAAACTACAGACCAGTGTCACTGACATGTATAGTATGCAAAATCATGGAGAAGATTATCAGGAGAAGAGTGGTGGAACACCTAGAAAGGAATGATCTCATCAACAGCAGCCAGCATGGTTTCAGGGACGGGAAATCCTGTGTCACAAACCTACTGGAGTTCTATGACATGGTGACAGCAGTAAGACAAGAGAGAGAGGGGTGGGTGGATTGCATTTTCTAGGACTACAAGAAGGCGTTTGACACAGTTCCACACAAGAGATTGGTGCAAAAACTGGAGGACCAAGCAGGGATAACAGGGAAGGTACTACAATGGATCAGGGAATACTTGTCAGGAAGACAGCAGCGAGTCATGGTACGTGGCGAGGTGTCAGAGTGGGCACCTGTGACCAGCGGGGTCCCGCAGGGGTCAGTCCTAGGACCAGTGCTGTTTCTGGTATTTGTGAACGACATGACGGAAGGAATAGACTCTGAGGTGTCCCTGTTTGCAGATGACGTGAAGTTGATGAGAAGAATACACTCGATCGAAGACCAGGCAGAACTACAAAGGGATCTGGACAGGCTGCAGACCTGGTCCAGCAATTGGCTCCTGGAGTTCAATCCCACCAAGTGCAAAGTCATGAAGATTGGGGAAGGGCAAAGAAGGCCGCAGACGGAGTACAGTCTAGGGGGTCAGAGACTACAAACCTCACTCAAGGAAAAAGATCTTGGGGTGAGTATAACACCAGGCACATCTCCTGAAGCGCACATCAACCAAATAACTGCTGCAGCATATGGGCGCCTAGCAAACCTCAGAACAGCATTCCGACATCTTAATAAGGAATCGTTCAGGACCCTGTACACCGTATACGTTAGGCCCATATTGGAGTATGCGGCACCAGTTTGGAACCCACACCTAGCCAAGCACGTAAAGAAACTAGAGAAAGTGCAAAGGTTTGCAACAAGACTAGTCCCAGAGCTAAGAGGTATGTCCTACGAGGAGAGGTTAAGGGAAATCAACCTGACGACACTGGAGGACAGGAGAGATAGGGCGGACATGATAACGACATACAAAATACTGAGAGGAATTGACAAGGTGGACAAAGACAGGATGTTCCAGAGATTGGACACAGTAACAAGGGGACACAGTTGGAAGCTGAAGACACAGATGAATCACAGGGATGTTAGGAAGTATTTCTTCAGCCACAGAGTAGTCAGTAAGTGGAATAGTTTGGGAAGCGATGTAGTGGAGGCAGGATCCATACATAGCTTTAAGCAGAGGTATGATAAAGCTCACGGCTCGGGGAGAGTGACCTAGTAGCGATCAGTGAAGAGGCGGGGCCAGGAGCTCGGACTCGACCCCCGCAACCTCAACTAGGTGAGTACAACTAGGTGAGTACACACACACACAAGTGATCAGGCTGAGGAAAGAAGGTGGGGAACTCACAAGAAACGATCAAGAGGTATGTGAGGAGCTCAACATGAGATTTAGGAAGTATTCACAGTGGAGACATGAAGGACTCTGGGAAGACAGGACAGAGGGGGACACCAACAGGGAACAGACCAACAAGTGCTGGATGATATGCACACAACGGAGGAGGAGGTGAAGAAGCTGCTAAGTGACCTTGATACCTCAAAGTCAATGGGATCGGACAACATCTTCCAGTGGGTCCTCAGGGAGAGAGCAGATATACTGTGTGTGCCATTAACCACAATCTTCAACATATCCCTTGAAACTGGGCAACTACCTGAGGTATGGAAGACCGCAAATGTAGTTCCCATTTTTTAAAAAAAAGATACAGAAAAGAGGCACTAAATTACAGACCAGTGTCACTGACATGTATAGTATACAAAGTCATGGAGAAGATTATCAGGAGAGTGGTGGAGCACCTGGAACGGAACAAGATTATAAACGACAACCAGCACGTATTCATGGAAGGTAAATCCTGTGTCACAAACCTTCTAGAGTTTTATGACAAGGTAACAAAGTTACAGAAGTAAGACACGAGAGAGACGGGTGGGTTGATTGCATTTTCTTGGACCGCAAGAAGGCCTAAGACACAGTTCCTCACAAGAGACTAGCACAGAAACTAGAAGATCAGGCGCATATAACAGGAAGGGCACTGCAAAGGATCAGAGAATACCTGACAGGGAGGCAACAACGAGTCATGGTACTGGATGAGGTATCACAGTGGGCACCTGTGACGAGCGGGGTCCCAAAGGGGTCTGTCCTAGGACCAGTGCTATTTTTGGTATATGTGAACGACATGATGGAAAGGATAGACTCAAAGGTGTCCCTGTTCGCAGATGATGTGAAGTTAATGAGGAGAATTAAATCAGATGAGGATCAGGCAGGACTTCAAAGAGACCTGGACAGACTGGACACGTGGTCCAGCAACTCGCTTCTTGAATTCAACCCTGCCAAATGCAAAGTCATGAACATGGGAGAAGGGCAAAGAAGACTGCAGACAGAGTATAGGCTAGGTGGCCAAAGACTGCAAACCTCACTCAAGGAAAATGATCTTGGCGTGGTTATAACACCGAGCATGTCTCCGGAGGCACTGTTACAAAAAACGCGATTCTAAAAGCTTAGAGATCTCCACTGAATACTAGAAAGGACTGCCCTTCTAGCATCCAGCCTGTTACTGGGTTTTCGTAGCACGTAGTCAGTATCCTTGTCCAATTATCCATTAGAATTCAGTATGATTCAATAGTGCTTCAGGATTACAACTGGTAGGCTACTAACTAGATAAATTAAAATTTAATAAATTTATTAAGTCTAGAGGTATATTATCAAATTAAATTAAATTAAATTAATCACAGTAATCAAAATAATATCACTTCTCTCGAGTACAATATTATTGTGCTGAAAGCACATATCACATTTATAATTCTTAAGTACCGTCTGGTACATTAACATTTAATAAGATATTACAAATATGTACAAGTAAGTATGTATGTGTGTAAGTGCTCTAAGTAGTTTGTTATGTCTCAAGACTCGACTAGACTTAAACAAGTGACTGACAAAGTCCTCAAATAAACTAACTTCTTGACCGACTGGCAACCAGAACAGTCTGCTTGAACAAAAAAGAATGCTAAGCCCAATAGCAATACAATAAGCAACTGCGACACAGAATCAGGAACAAGGAGATAATATAACGATCCTCCACAAAAGTCACAAAGCTCCCATACTACTGAATCTAAGTTCAGCATAAGAAAATCCCCGACTGTGTCAGTACACAGATACCAGTACAAGTTAGGTCAGAAGCTACAGCTCAGGACCTGAGTTGCTCAGAGTGTCTATGCGACACACAACCTCAGTACAAAGTCGAAAATCACTGAGTCTATACAATGTTCTGAGAACAGAGTTCTACAGAACTAACAAAGCTACAGAGACGATCCTCCAACAAGGGCCAATAAGGAAGAGTTAGGCACTTGTCAGGAATACGTCCAACCACCAAGAGAGTCTTGACCAGACTGAATACTTCAGGTTAGGTGAGTACACCCCCCCCCTCGATCACGTGATAGCTCCGTGGACAGCTGCAGCTCAGAAACAGAAGCCGGTAGTCTAACGAGCCACAAGCGATAATTACAGTAGTTAGACAATCAAGACTTGAACTGAGCACATAATATGTTACATCCTACCTCACAAAATTTAGCTAAGTCAAATAACAATATAAAGCAATGCGTTTTTGATTTAGCTATTATCGCAAATATCAGCAATATAAAATTATATGAAAAGGTAATATACATTATATTCATAATCATAATATACATTATATATATTGCAACCCATTCAGGGGTTGCAACAGGCACACATCAACTGGATAACTGCTGCGGCATATGGGCGCCTGGCAAACCTGAGAATAGCGTTCCGATACCTTAGTAAGGAATCGTTCAAGACACTGTACACTGTGTACGTCAGGCCCATACTGGAGTATGCAGCACCAGTTTGGAACCCTCACCTGGTCAAGCACGTCAAGAAATTAGAGAAAGTGCAAAGGTTTGCAACAAGGTTAGTTCCGGAGCTCAGGAGTATGTCCTACGAAGAAAGGTTGAGGAAAATCGGACTGACGACATTGGAGGACAGGAGGGTCAGGGGAGACATGATAACGACTTACAAAATACTGCGTGGAATAGACAAGATAGACAGAGACAGGTTGTTCCAGAGAGGGGACACAGAAACAAGGGGTCACAATTGGAAGCTGAAGACTCAGACGAGTCAGAGGGACGTTAGGAAGTATTTCTTCATAGAGTCGTCAGGAAGTGGAATAGCCTAGCAAGTGATGTAGTGGAGGTAGGAACCATACATAGCTTTAAGACGAGGTATGACAAAGCTCAGGAAGCAGAGAGAGAGAGGACCTAGTATCTGTCAGTGAAGAGACGGGGCCAGGAGCTGAGTCTGGACCCCTGCAATCACAATTAGGTGAGTACAATTAGTTGAGAACACACACACACACAGACGAGTATGCATGAATAAGGAGGGGAAACTCAACGTAAATTTGAGAAAGACATCGTAATGAAAATGGAATACGACCCAAAGTTGTTATATAGCCACTTCAGGAAAATGAATAGTGAAGGAACAAGTAAACAGTCCGAAGAAGAAAGACGAAGAGTTTAACGAGAAATTTAGTGAGGTAGATTCAGAATTCTTTACCAACTGCATTAGACCAGAGTTGAAATTTTTAAGGTGGTTGGCCAAGGTGTCCACAAGTTACAAGTGACTCCTTGTGACACTTGTTGTGGTTTCACTGGACTGACATTGAGGCTCCGATCATAAGTGAGCCCAAAACTCCGAATAGCGTTTGATTCTGACACATCTAGTGCTCTCTATTTATAATCATAACACTGAAAAAAGTACTTCATTACGTTGTTTGCTAGAGTCGAGACTCAGCTCTTGGCATTTTGACTTAACTTCAACAACTGTTCGGCAGTTTGTCTGACGTTCTGTCATTAGTACTGTGTATCTGATAGTCGAGTGGAATGTTTGTTCAGCATCAAACTGCCCAGAAAATGGAATAACCTGGATGAAAAAGTAGAGGCAGGTCAACACATACTTGTAGCTTTAAGAACAGGAATGACAGGGTCTATGAGGCTAGGAAGGAGTGAACCCGGTAAGAGGCAAGTTGGAAGGCAGGGCCAGGAGCTGAAACTACACATGATGAGTATTACCATGAAGCGAGAAATTTCCCATTTTTTTTCTTACCGTACGTCAGAAAATGCTGTCAAAATTCCACCCTGAGCTTAGCACTGATAAACATAATAAAAAAGAATGTAGGTTAAAGCATGTTAACCTAACCTAACTTAACTAGTATATTATAACATATCCTAATTTCTCTTGAGCAGGTATGTACGAAATAGGGCAAAGTAGTGTGTTGTCACTGGTGGTGTCAGGTAGAACAGTAGTGTCGCTGGTGGTGTCAGGTAGAACAGTAGTGTCACTGGTGGTGTCAGGTAGAACAGTAGTGTCACTGGTGGTGTCAGGTAGAACAGTAGTGTCACTGGTGGTGTCAGGTAGGACAGTAGTGTCACTGGTGGTGTCAGGTAGAACAGTAGAGTCACTGGTGGTGTCAGGTAGAACAGTAGTGTCACTGGTGGTGTCAGGTAGAACAGTAGTGTCACTGGTGGTGTCAGGTAGAACAGTAGTGTCACTGGTGGTGTCAGGTAGAACAGTATAGTCACTGGTGGTGTCAGGTAGAACAGTAGTGTCACTGGTGGTGTCAGGTAGAACAGTATAGTCACTGGTGGTGTCAGGTAGAACAGTAGTGTCACTGGTGGTGTCAGGTACAACAGTAGTGTCGCTGGTGGTGTCAGGTAAAACAGTAGTGTCACTGGTGGTGTCAGGTAGAACAGTAGTGTCACTGGTGGTGCCAGGTAGAACAGTAGTGTCACTGGTGGTGTCAGGTACAACAGTAGTGTCGCTGGTGGTGTCAGGTAGAACAGTAGTGTCACTGGTGGTGTCAGGTAGAACAGTAGTGTCACTGGTGGTGTCAGGTACAACAGTAGTATTGCTGGTGGTGTCAGGTACAACAGTAGTGTCAGTGGTGGTGTCAGGTAGAACAGTAGTGTCTCTGGTGGTGTCAGGTAGAACAGTAGTGTCACTGGTGGTGCCAGGTAGAACAGTAGTGTCACTGGTGGGTCAGGTAGAACAGTAGTGTCACTGGTGGTGTCAGGTAGAACAGTAGTGTCACTGGTGGTGTCAGGTAGAACAGTAGTGTCACTGGTGGTGCCAGGTAGAACAGTAGTGTCACTGGTGGTGTCAGGTAGAACAGTAGTGTCACTGGTGGTGTCAGGTAGAACAGTAGTGTCACTGGTGGTGTCAGGTAGAACAGTAGTGTCACTGGTGGTGTCAGGTAGAACAGTAGTATCACTGGTGGTGTCAGGTAGAACAGTAGTGTCACTGGTGGTGTCAGGTAGAACAGTAGTGTCACTGGTGGTGCCAGGTAGTACAGTAGTGTCACTGGTGGTGTCAGGTAGAAAAGTAGTGTCACTTTTGGTGTCAGGTAGAACAGTAGTGTCACTGGTGGTGTCAGGTAGAACAGTAGTGTCACTGGTGGTGCCAGGTAGAACAGTAGTGTCACTGGTGGTGTCAGGTAGAACAGTAGTGTCACTGGTGGTGCCACGTAAAACAGTAGTTTCACTTTTGGTGTCAGGTACAACAGTAGTGTCACTGGTGGTGTCAGGTACAACAGTAGTGTCACTGGTGGTGTCAGGTACAACAGTAGTGTCACTGGCGGTGCCAGGTACAACAGTAGTGTCACTGGTGGTGTCAGGTAGAACAGTAGTGTCACTGGTGGTGCCAAGTAGAACAGTGAGTGGTGGCACTGGTGGTGCCAGATAGAACAGTGAGTGGTGACACTGGTGGTGCCAGTATTAAGAGAAATTAGACATCAGCTGATATATGATTACCCAGGTGTATACGACCCCCGAAACCCTCTCCAGGTAAACTCCAGTTAAACTCCAGGTAAACATACAATAATACTCTATCATACATTGCGGTACCACCGTCCATTACACCTCCCCTGCACCTGTTTATCTTCCTATTACCATTGTGTCCTTCACTCGTGTCCCACACCAGTCGACTAAGACCCAAGTACCTGCTTACTGCTAGGTGAACAAAGAACAACAGGTGTAATATGACCTCGGCGGGGACTGATCCATGGACACTCAATGTGTGAAATGAGTACGTTGCCAACCAAGCCACAGGACACCCTCACCCACCAATCACGTCACAGCATCCACCCAGCATCCCCTACAGTCAGCTGTGGGAGAGTGGCCCACAACACCATCATCCCAGCTTAACATCTCCAATTGATTCTTCCTCTTGCGAGCACTGGCTGCGTTGATGGTTATGATTGTGGTGGTGATTAAAACTTTTATGGTGATGGTAGATATGTAAGAGTTTATGGTGATGACTAAGGCTATTTAAGAGTTATGGTTATGATAGAGGTTATGTAGTTAATTATGGTGATAGTGGCGATGGTAGCAGTCATGGTAGTGGTACTGATTACAGTGGCTGTAGTGATGATAGCAGTTATGGTAGTTGTACTGATAACAATGGTTTTATTGATGGTATGTTACAAAAAACGCGATTCTAAAAGCTTAGAGATCTCCAGTGAATACTAGAAAGGACTGCCCTTCTAGCATCCAGCCTGTTACTGGGTTTTCGTAACAATTAGTCAGTATCCTTGTCCAGTTATCCATTAGAATTCAATAAGAATTAATAGTGCTTCAGGATTACAACTGGTAGGCTACTAACTAGAGAAATTAAAATTTAATAAATTTATTAAGTCTACAGGTATATTATCAAATTAAATTAAATTAATCACAGTAATCTAAATAATATTAATCACTTCTCTCGTGTACAGTATTATTCTACTGAAAGCACATATCACATATTTATGTTTCAAGTACCGTCTGGTACATTAATATTTAATAATACAATATACAAATAAGTTTATGTGTATGTGTGTAAGCGCGCTAAGTAGTTCTCTATGTCTCACGACTCGACTAGACTTAAACAAGTGACTGACAAAGTCCTCACATAAACTAAGTTCTTGACTGACTGGCAATCAGAATAGTCTGCTTGAACAACAAAACGACTGTTAAGCCCAACAGCGATATAACAAGCAACTGCGACACAGAATCAGGAACAAGGAGATAATATAACGACACTAAGTAGGGTCCATCTGCGGATCCTCCACAAAAGCCACACAACTCCCATACTACTGAATCTAAGTTCAGCATAAGAAAATCCCCGACTGTGACAATACACAGATACCAGTACAAATTAGGTCAGAAGCTACAGCTCAGGACCTGAGTTGCTCGGAGTGTCTATGCGACACACAACCTCAGTACAACGTCGAAAATCACTAAGTCTATACAATGTTCTGTGAACAGAGTCCAACAGAACCTACAACAATAATGAGACAAGAGACGATCTTCCAACAAGGGCCAATAAGGGAGATTTAGGCACTTCTTGTCTGGAATACGTCCAACCACCAGGAGAGTCTAGACCAGACTGAATACTTCAGGCGAGGTGAGATCACCCCCCTCGATCACATGATAGCTCAGTGGACAGTTGCTGCCTAGCAACAGAAGCCGGCAGAGTAACGAGCAAATAGCGATAATTATAGTAGTTAGACAATTAAGACTTGAACTATGAGCACATAATATGTTACATCCTACCTAACAAAAGTAACTATGTCAAATAATAATATAAAGCAATATATTCACGATTTAGCTATTATCGCAAATATAAGCAATATAAAATTATATGAAAAGGTAATAATTATATACATACACAGTATATACATCATATACATTTTAACCCATTCAGGGGTTGCAACACCCCCCCCCCCAACACGACAAACGGTCGCACTAGGAGTTGCATTAATGTCTTTCACATTATTACTGATTACTCATGTCACTATAATACTTTAATATTGCAATCTAGAGTCACTCTTGTGCCATGCATTTCTATAATTTCACAGTGTCTATATCACTAAGTTATGCCCCTAGTACTAGGGCAGTACACAGTATCGTATCTCTGCATACTCATGGTTATGTACATCAGTGTAGAGACAGGATAGTGTAGACAAGCATGACACGTTGAGGCTCGATCATAGTAGTGGAGACTGCATATAAATAATAGTCTTGTGCTATAGACAGGAGATGGCATTCCACTCTTAAGTAGTGGTAGTGGAATGCTATGCAGTATGGACATCTGAGTATGAAACAGTTTACGGTGTGTAGTGAGGGGGGGGGTCTGCGGCAGGACTGTTCCGCCACTCAGTAACATCATCCACACAACACTACCCACTCAACACTTAGCTTCTGTCTCCAACTGTTTCCTCACACATATATCATCACTACTGTGAATATATAAATAACATAATTAGACATGACATGAGTATACATAGTAAACATGGGCTGGGGAGATTACATTGCTTTACTGAATTTGACATAGCAAGTAACAAAAGGAATTTGTGCATAAAATTATGGAAACTTTAAATGGGGAAGTGCCCAAATACACGTCAAAATGTTCCAAGGACACCATAAGAGCTAGAACCTTTCTCAATAGTGGCATAATTTTTCTGGTGTCGTTTGAGCTTAGATGAATAGTAACATATAGGATGGAGAATGTCAGTGGATGTTGACTGTTGGAGCAGCACAGTGCCCACTGCATAACAATTCGCATCTATATGTAAAAGAAGGGAAGATTGAAATTACGACTCCTCAACACTGGAGCAGAGGAAAGCAAACGCTTCAACCTTTTGAACAAATCTGAACAATCACTAATCCAGATGAACTGAACTTTGCTACTAGTGAACATAGTGAGAGGTGTAGGTGGAGGTGTGTGTGCTGGCTTGCCTGTCACTTGGCACACGTGGCAACGTCGCACATGATCGGCTACTGTTTCCTTCAATTTTGGCCAAGTAAAATGTTTTGCCCGTTTACCGAGTGTCTTCTTGACACCCAAATGTTCTCCAATGTGACTATTGTGAGCAAAATCAATGGCTTGTTCAAGAAATGTAACTGGTAACACTACGAGATGCTTGACAGTGGTGGAAACACTATCAGCTGACAACTTACATATATTTTTCTCCATCAGTACACCATTACTATAATAGTAACAATTATCAAGATCCTTTGCTTCACTCTCAGTAACTGCTATATCTCTCAGTCTTTCCAGTGACTGATCAACAAATTGATCCTTGATTAAATCATCATGAGTTAGAAATTTAACGTCAGTTGTGTCCTGACTAGGTTGATGACCGGGGGGAGTCAGTGTTAATGATCCGGGGCGTAGAGCGTCACTAAACAACATATTCAAGCCAAAATCATTGTCATCCACTAACTCAACAGGAGACAAGGATGGTTGTTGTACCTTTGACAGCTCTAGTAATTGCGCTGAGAGGAAATAAAATAGGCTTCTCTTTACAAGCTTCAATGGCATAATTATCATCAGTGTTATTATCAATCACAAGTGGTTCTTTACATATACAAGCATGAAGGATATCGTTCCCTATCAACAAGTCTACTGACCTAATGGGAAATACACCACTGGATATACCCACTGAAATATATCCAGTATAATAGCTCGTTTCAATGAAACTTTGTGCAGAAGTACTTTTATAACAGCCCCACCATAGGCTTCTAACAATACATCTATCTTGCAATAGGTATCATCAGTTATTGTCAGTACATCTTCTCTTAATAACGTGAGATAACTGCCAGTGTCTCTGAAAGTAATTATCACAGATGTGATTCACCAAATCCTACTTTACCTCTCGAAAAGTAAGGACTCATCGCTGAACGAATCTTTTCCTCAGATGCACTTTCTGATGCTAGTCTTCTGTCCTGAGTAATACTATCTTAAACAGTAGGATCAGAGGTATTACTAGGATTTTGGTGCCTTTGTTGCATGGGAGAGGATACGACTTGAGTGGGGGCGCCAGCCGCACGACTGCTTCTCGTATCTCTTTCTAACTTATAGCAATACTCTCTAGCATGTCCTCTTCTGTTACAATAGGTACATTTAACTTTCTTGTTCTCGATATCAGATTTCTGTCTAGCCACAGAGACAGATTCAGGATTGTGAGTTTTCCTGGTAAAGGTACGAAAAGTTACAGTAGCAGGTACATCAGGCCGGCAATGAGCAGCTGATTTAGGTTGCCAACTTCTAGGACAATTTTTAGTTACCTTGTTTCTCTGTGTTTTAGTACGTACAAGTTTGTGAGAAATCTCGTAATTGTCTGCTAATGCTGCAGTTTCCAGAATATCCGAGGAAGTATGATCGATCAGATATTCTTGTATGTCCGCAGACATACAGTTGTTAAACTCTTCGTGAAGTAACAACTGAACTAGGCAGTCGTAATTGTAACAATTAGCAGCTCTAGACCATCTCTCAAATGCAATTTCTTTCTCACGAGCAAACTCTACGCAAGTTTGATCTTGCCGTCGTTGTAATGTACGAAATGCACGTTGATAACTTACAGGCAACAAGTTATATGTCTCTAGAATAGTTTGTTTGACAGCGTCATAACTAATGTACTTGGAAAATGGTAAAGCAGCAGTACAAGATTGAGCTCTTCCTGTCAAAGCTGTGTGCAACAAGGTAGCCCAGTGCTTACGTGGCCAGTTCATAACACGTGCCTGGTTCTCAAACACATCAAAATAGGTGTCTAAGTCACTTTCAAAAAACTTAGGAACCATAGATGCAGCTTTCTGCACATTAAATGTGTCCTGTGATCTATCAGTCTGTTGTCTTCCCAGACGAAACATTTTCTCTCTGAAAATCTTCTTTGTTCAATTTCCTGTGTGCCTCTATTTGTGCAGTCTGCAACATAATGAGGCGTTCCAACCTCTCAAACTGCTCCTGAGAGATAGGACCAGTGGGTAACGGAGGAGTAAGGAATCTAACGTGGTCTGGGTGGTCCTTAGATCGGACACCTAGTCCAGAGGTCTCTAGAGAGTCTAGATCTGGTCTAGGATAAGTAGATACAGGTGTAGTATTCACAGTACTAGTATGAGACTGAGCCATACTACCAGTTAGGAGGGAAGGTGTGAGCGAGAACTGAGCTACACTAGGCTCAGACACTATGCTCATTTCTGCCTTAGTTGCTCTTTCTTCTACGTCATCAAATAGTCATATTTCCTAATTCTGACACTAGGCTTTCTGAATCTGAATCATAATCAGAGATCTCTGTATGAGAAGGAAACAATATATCTTTATTTAATGCTCTGACAGTTTCTGCAGTGTAATTCCTGTTATACGTCACACCGAGATATTTGGCTACTTGCCAACACGTCTGAAGTTTTAATGTACTTAACTCAGACAAAGTGTACTTGCTTCGGCAGTACATATACTAAAACTGGAAAGATACAGAGAAGATTAGCATGGCCCCTGCGCAAGGATGACTCGCAAAATCGTGAAGCGTTCCACATTTTTGTCATTCGCTGCCTGACCACGGTTGAGTGCGGTTGTGCTCTGCACCCCTCTGCTGTTTTCAGGTGAGCTACCTAGTACCTACATGGCACAGAGCATGAGGCGGCGCATAAATACCATCGGCATAGAACTGCTTCGTGGGGCAATTTCACCTACTTCAGCGCAGGTGTTACTCCCGACCATCATCAGGGAGACGTATGGGATCCAGGACGATGAAGTTTATGGCATTGCCCTGAATGGTGCATATAGGATTTTCGTTAAACTGAATTCCACCAGTGAGTTAACCACTGGACCACTGGCTGGCACACTGACCATTGTGTTAACCACTGGACTACTGGCTTGCACACTGACCAGTGTGTTAGCCACTGGATCATTGACTGGCACACTGACCAGCGTGTTAACCACTGGACCACTGGCTGGCACACTGACCAGTGTGTTAACCACTGGACCACTGGCTGGCACACTGACCAGTGTGTTAACCACTGGACCACTGGCTGGCACACTGACCATTGTGTTAACCACTGGACCACTGGCTGGCACACTAACCATTGTGTTAACCACTGGACCACTGGCTGGCACACTGACCATTGTGTTAACCACTGGACCACTGGCTGGCACACTGACCTGTGAGTTAACCACTGAACCCCTGGCTGGCACATTGACCATTGTGTTAGCCACTGGACCACTGGCTGGCACACTGACCTGTGTGTTAACCACTGGACCACTGGCTGGCACACTGACCTGTGAGTTAACCACTGGACCACTGGCTGGCACACTGACCATTGTGTTAACCACTGGACCACTGGCTGCCACACTGACCTGTGAGTTAACCACTGAACCACTGGCTGGCACATTGACCGTTGTGTTAGCCACTGGACCACTGGCTGGCACACTGACCTGTGTGTTAACCACTGCACCACTGGCTGGCACACTGACCTGTTAGTTAACCACAGGACCACTTGCTGGCACACTGACCTGTGAGTTAAACACTGGACCACTGGCTGGCACACTGACCTGTGAGTTAACCACTGGACCACTGGCTGGCACACTGACCTGTGAGTTAACCACTGGAACAATGGCTGGCACACTGACCTGTGAGTTAACCACTGGACCACTGGCTGGCACACTGGCCTGTGTGTTAACCAGTGGACCACTAGCTGGCACACTGACCTGTGTGTTAACCACTGAACCACTGGCTGGCACACTGACCTGTGTGTTAACCACTGGACCACTGGCTGGCACACTGACCTGTGAGTTAACCACTGGACCACTGGCTGGCACACTGACCATTGTGTTAACCACAGGACCACTGGCTGCCACACTGACCTGTGAGTTAACCACTGAACCACTGGCTGGCACATTGACCGTTGTGTTAGCCACTGGACCACTGGCTTTCACACTGACCTGTTAGTTAACCACAGGACCACTTGCTGGCACACTGACCTGTGAGTTAAACACCGGACCACTGGCTGGCACACTGACCTGTGAGTTAACCACTGGACCACTGGCTGGCACACTGACCTGTGAGTTAACCACTGGAACAATGGCTGGCACACTGACCTGTGAGTTAACCAGTGGACCACTGGCTGGCACACTGGCCTGTGTGTTAACCAGTGGACCACTAGCTGGCACACTGACCTGTGTGTTAACCACTGAACCACTGGCTGGCACACTGACCTGTGTGTTAACCACTGGACCACTGGCTGGCAAACTTACCTGAGTGTTAACCACTGGACCACTGGCTGGCACACTGACCAGTGTGTTAACCACTCGACCACTAGCTGGCACACTGACCAGTGTGTTAACCACTGGGCCACTGGCTGGCACACGTTCTGTAATTTGCTTATGTTGCAACCCCTGAATGGGTTGCAATATATATAATGTATATTATGATTATGAATATAATGTATATATATAATTATTACCTTTTCATATAATTTTATATTGCTTATATTTCCGATAATAGCTAAATCGTAAATATATTGCTTTATATTATTATTATTTGACTCAGCTAAATTTTGTGAGGAAGGATGTAACATATTATGTGCTCAGTTCAAGTCTTGATTGTCTAACTACTGTAATTATCGCTTGTGGCTCGTTAGACTGCCGGCTTCTCGTTGTTGCTGGGCAGCAACCCACGGAGCTATCACGTGATCGAGGGGGGCGGTGTCCTCACCTCGCCTGAAGTATTCAGTCTGGTCTAGACTCTCTTGGTGGTTGGACAGATTGTCTGTCTCATTATTCTTGTTAGTTCTGTAGAACTCTGTTTACAGAACATTCTATAGACTTAGTGATTTTCGACGTTGTACTGAGGTTGTGTGTCGCATAGACACTCTGAGTAACTCAGGTACTGAGCTGTAACTTCTCATTTAACTTGTACTGGTAACTGTGTATTATCACAATCGGGGATTTTCTTATGCTGAACTTAGATTCAGTAGTATGGGAGTTTTGTGACTTTTGTGGAGGATCTGCAGATGGTCCCTACTTAGTGTCATTATATTATCTCCTTGTTCCTGATTCTGTGTCGCAGTTGCTTGTTGTATTGCTATTGGGCTTAGCATTCTTTTTATTGTTCAAGCAGACTGTTCTGGTTGCCAGTCGGTCAAGAAGTTAGTTTATTTGATGACTTTGTCAGTCACTTGCTTAAGTCTAGTCGAGTCTTGAGACATAACAAACTACTTAGAGCACTTACACACATACATACTTACTTGTACATATTTGTAATATCTTATTAAATGTTAATGTACCAGACAGTACTTAAGAATTATAAATGTGATATTTGCTTTCAGTACAATAATATTGTACTCGAGAGAAGTGATATTATTTTGATACTGAGATTAATTTAATTTAATTTAATTTGATAATATACCTCTAGACTTAATAAATTTATTAAATTTTAATTTCTCTAGTTAGTAGCCTACCAGTTGTAATCCTGAAGCACTATTGAATCATCCTGAATTCTAATGGATAATTGGACAAGGATACTGACTACTTGTTACGAAAACCCAGTAACAGGCTGGATGCTAGAAGGGCAGTCCTTTCTAGTATTCACTGGAGATCTCTAAACTTTTAGAATCGGGTTTTTTGTAACAAATGGGGGCCTGTCCGGGATTCTCTTGATCCAAGGTGTTGGAGAAATTGTCCAGTTTGACATACTAGTAACTCTATGGTCAAATACTTTGATTACTTTCCTAATCTGAAGACATTGAGTTTAGTCTTGTACAATATACGAGGTGGATGTATGTACCTGACTGAGCCTCTTGATCCAAGGAAATGGAAATACTATTTATGAATTCTAACTCTAAGACAACCAACATTAAAATTCCTATTAGGATTATAGTTTCCCATAATCACTCTCTCGTAGTACAATTATTTTCGTGATGTATGCCATAGTGAAACAGTTAATTGATACTCTGACTTTGTCAGGTACACTTTGTCTGAGTTAAGTACATTAAAACTTCAGACGAGTTGGCGAGTAGCCAAAAATCTCGGTGTGACGTATAACAGGAATTATACCACAGAAACTGTCAGAGCATTAATTAAAGATATATTGTTTCTTGCTCATATAGAGATGTCTGATTATGATTCAGATTCAGAAAGCCTAGTGTCACAATTAGGAAGTATGACTCTATTTGATGATGAAGAAAGAGCAACTAAGGCAGAAGTGAGCCGAGTGTCTGAGCCTTCCCTCCTAACTGTTAGTATGACACAGCCTAACGCTAGTACTGTGTATGCTACACCTGTATCTACTTATCCTAGACCAGATCTAGACTCTCTAGAGATGGCTGGATGAAGTGTCCGACCTAAGGACAGTCCAGAAAGACATGTTAATTTCCCTACTCCTCCATTACCCACTGGTCCTATCTCTCAGGAACAGTTTGAGAGGTTGGAACGCCTCATTATGTTGCAGACTGCACAAATAGAGGCACAGAGGAAATTGAACGAAGAAGATTTCCAAAGAGAAAATGTTCGTCTGAGAAGACAACAGACTTATAGATCACAGGACACATTTAATGTGCAGAAAGCTTCATCCATGGTTCCTAAGTTTTTTGAAAGTGACTTAGACACCTATTTTGATGTGTTAGAGAACCAGGCACGTGCTATGAACTGGCAACGTAAGCACTGGGATACCTTGTTGCACACAGCTTTGACAGGAAGAGCTCAAACTTGTACTGCTGCTTTACCATTTGCCAAGTACATTAGTTATGATGCTGTCAAGCTAACTATTCTAGAGACATATAACTTGTTGCCTGTAAGTTATCAACGTGCATACGTTACAACGACGGCAAGATCAAACTTGTGTAGAGTTTGCTCGTGAGAAAAAAGTTGCATTTGAGAGGTGGTGTAGGTCTGCCAAGTGTAACAACTACGACAGCCTTGTTCAGTTGTTACTACATGAAGAGTTTAACAACTGTATGTCTGCTGGCATACAAGAATATCTGATCGATCATACTACCTCCGATATTTTGGAAACTGCAGCATTAGCAGGCAATTACGAGATTTCTCAAAAACTTGTACATATTAAAATACACAGAAACAAGGTACCCAAAAGTTGTCCTAGAAGTTGGCAACCTAAATCAGCTGCTCATTGCCGGCCTGATGTACCTGCTACTGTAACTTCTCGTACCTTTACCAGGAAAACTCACAATCCTGAATCTGTCTCTGTGGCTAGACAGAAATCTGATATCGAGAACAAGAAAGTTATTTGTATCTATTGTAACAGAAAAGGACATGCTAGAGAGTATTGCTATAAGTTAGAAAGAGATACGAGAAGCAGTCGTGCGGCTGGCGCCCCCACTCAAGTCGTATCTTCTTCCGAGCAACAAAGGCACCAAAATCCTAGTAATACCTCTGCTCCTAATGTTTTAGATAATGTTACTCAGGATAGATGACTAGCGTCAGAAAGTGTATCTGACGAAAAGATTCGTTCAGCGATGAGTCCTTACTTTTCAAGAGGTAGAATAGGATTTGACGAATCACATCTAACTGAGATAATTACTTTCAGAGACACTGGCAGTTATGTTACATTATTAAGAGAAGATGTACTGCCCATAACTGACGATACCTATTGCAAGATAGATGTATTGTTAGAAGCCTATGGAGGGGCTGTTATAAAAGTGCCTCTGCACAAAGTTTATATTAAAACAAGCTATTATACTGGTTATATTTCAGTGGGTATAGCCAGTGGTGTATTTCCCATTAGGTCAGTGGACTTGTTGATAGGGAACGATATCCTTCATGCTTGTATATGTAAAGAACCACTTGTGATTGATAATACAACTGATGATAATTATGCCATTGAAGCTTGTAGAGAGAAACCTATTTTATTTCCTCTCAGCGCAATTACTAGAGCTATGTCAAAGATTCAACAACCTTCCTTGTCTCCTGTTGAGTTAGTGGATGACAATGATTTGGGATTGAATATGTTGTTTAGTGACGCTCTGCTCCCCGGATCATTAACACTGACTCTCCCCGGTCAGTAACCTAGTCAGGACACATCTGACGTTAAATTTCTTACTCATGATGATTTAATCAAGGATCAGTTTGTTGATCAGTCACTGGAAAGACTGAGAGATATAGCAGTTACTGAGAGTGAAGCAACGGATCTTGATAATTGTTACTATTATAGTAACGGTGTACTGATGGAGAAAAATACATGTAAGTTGTCAGCTGATAGTGTTTCCACCACTGTCAAGCATCTTGTAGTGTTACCAGTTACATTTCGTGAACAAGCCATTGATTTTGCTCACAATAGTCCCATAGGAGGACATTTGGGTGTCAAGGAAACACTCGGTAAACTGACAAAACATTTTACTTGGCCAAAGATGAAGGAAACAGTAGCTGATCATGTGCGACGTTGCAAAGTGTGTCAAGTGACAGGCAAGCCAGCACATACACCTCCACCTACACCTCTCGCTGTGTTCATTAGTAGCAAAGTTCAGTTCATCTGGACTAGTGATTGTTCAGATTTGTTCAAAAGGTTGAAGCATCTGCTTTCCTCTGTTCTTGTGAAGAGTCCTAATTTCAATCTTCCTTTTTTACATATAGATGCGAGTGTTATGCAGTGGGTGCTGTGCTGCTCCAACAGTCAACATCCACTGATATTCTCCATCATATATGTTACTATTCATCTAAACTTAAACGACACCAGAAAAAATTATGCCACTATTGAGAAAGAGGCTCTAGCTCTTGTGGTGTCCTTGGAACATTTTGACGTGTATTTGGGCACTTCCCCATTTAAAATTAATGTTTTTTCAGACCATAATCCACTCACTTATATTAACACTATGAAAAGTAAAAATGCTAGGATCATGAGGTGGGCCCTCAGAATCCAACCTTATTCTATTAGTATAAAACACATAAGTGGTCATTGTAATGTAATTGCTGAAGCTCTGTCACGTCCATAATAATTATCAGTTACATTAAATTAACGTAATTTTAATGCCCAGATACCTTTTGTTACTTGCTATGTCAAATTCAGTAAAGTAACTTAATCCCTCCACCCCATATTGACTATGTATACTCATGTCTAATTATTATATTTATATATTCACAGTAGTGTTGTGTATAAGGAGGAGACATAAGCTGAGTGATGAGTGGGTAGTCTTGTGTGGGCGATGTTACTTCGTGTGGCGCAACACTGTCCTGCCGCAGACCCCCCCCTCACTACACACCTTAAGCTGTTTCATACTCAGATGTCCATACTGCATAGCATTCCACAACCACTACTTAAAAGTGGAATGCAGTCTCCTCTACTATGATCGAGCCTCATCGTGCTGTACTTGTATACGCTATCCTGTCTCTACACTGATGTACATAACCACGAGTATGTGGAGATACGATACTGTGTGCTGCCCTAGTACTAGGGGCATATCTTAGTGTGCAGACGCTCTGAAATTGTAGAAGTGCTTGGCGCAAGAGAGACTCTGATTAATGTTTATATTAAATTGTATTGATATGAGTAATCGGTAATAATGTGAAAGACATTAATGCAACTCCTAGTGCGACCGTTTGTCGTGTTGGGGGGGGTGTTGCAACCCCTGAATGGGTTGCAATATATATAATGTATATTATGATTATGAATATAATGTATATATATAATTATTACCTTTTCATATAATTTTATATTGCTTATATTTCCGATAATAGCTAAATCGTAAATATATTGCTTTATATTATTATTATTTGACTTAGCTAAATTTTGTGAGGTAGGATGTAACATATTATGTGCTCAGTTCAAGTCTTGATTGTCTAACTACTGTAATTATCACATGTGGCTCGTTAGACTGCCGGCTTCTCGTTGTTGCTGGGCAGCAACCCACGGAGCTATCACGTGATCGAGGGGGGGTGTCCTCACCTCGCCTGAAGTGTTCAGTCTGGTCTAGACTCTCTTGGTGGTTGGACAGATTGTCTGTCTCATTATTCTTGTTAGTTCTGTAGAACTCTGTTCACAGAACATTGTATAGACTTAGTGATTTTCGACGTTGTACTGAGGTTGTGTGTCACATAGACACTGAGTAACTCAGGTCCTGAGCTGTAACTTCTCACTTAACTTGTACTGGTATCTGTGTATTATCACAGTCGGGGATTTTCTTATGCTGAACTTAGATTCAGTAGTATGGGAGTTTTGTGACTTTTGTGGAGGATCTGCAGATGGTCCCTACTTAGTGTCGTTATATTATCTCCTTGTTCCTGATTCTGTGTCGCAGTTGCTTGTTGTATTGCTATTGGGTTTAGCATTCTTTTTATTGTTCAAGCAGACTGTTCTGGTTGCCAGTCGGTCAAGAAGTTAGTTTATTTGATGACTTTGTCAGTCACTTGTTTAAGTCTAGTCGAGTCTTGAGACATAACAAACTACTTAGAGCACTTACACACATACATACTTACTTGTACATATTTGTAATATCTTATTAAATGTTAATGTACCAGACGGTACTTAAGAATTATAAATGTGATATGTGCTTTCAGCACAATAATATTGTACTCGAGAGAAGTGATATTATTTTGATACTGTGATTAATTTAATTTAATTTAATTTGATAATATACCTCTAGACTTAATAAATTTATTAAATTTTAATTTCTCTAGTTAGTAGCCTACCAGTTGTAATCCTGAAGCACTATTGAATCATCCTGAACTCTAATGGATAATTGGGCAAGGATACTGACTAATTGTTACGAAAACCCAGTAACAGGCTGGATGCTAGAAGGGCAGTCCTTTCTAGTATTTACTGGAGATCTCTAAGCTTTTAGAATCGCGTTTTTTTGTAACAGCTTACCATCGTATTTTTCTGTTTCTTGAGTCATGAATTTGAAGTGAGGATTTTCCAAAATCCTTTAGTTGACCTTTTAATGAATTTAGTATCAGAATAAAGGCCAGACACAAGCTTCTACTCTCATGGTCTCGTCTTCTGTGTCAAGTTCATAATACAATACTGACAGGTCGACCTGGAAACCTCCATCACTGAAACCTTGGAAGATTGGAAACCTGCATGACTAGAAACCTGGAAACCTGCATGACTAGAAACCTGTAAACCTGCACCACTGAAACCGTGGAAGATTGGAAACCTGCAGGAATATAAACCTGGAAACTTGTATAACTAGAAGCCTGGAAAGCTTCACGACTAGAAACCTGGAAACCTACACGACTGGAAACCGGTTCGACTGAAAACCTAGCAGTGTGAACTTGGGCTTTATATTTTCCTTGTAGGAACCACATATTGCAGGCTCTAATGATGTCTCTGATAGTGGAAGATATGATGCTGTTGGGGTGACTGAGTTTACTTCTTTGAAGAAGTTTACCAACGTTTTCAGGATTAGTGGAGATGGAAGCTACTATGACCTGGTTTTTGAGTTTATCTGTCGTGGAAAAGTTTAGGATTAAATCTTAGTGTCATTGCTTCAGTAGTCGTAATGAAATGATTGCAAACAGTTTCGTGAGTCATGATGACGGCTTTGAGGGGACTTGAGCTAGAGTTTGTCACGGCCACGCTAGCTGGAGATTCGTCTGTAAAAACTTGCATTTGTGGACACAGTGGTGCCTATGCTAACCTTCTTATGGAGTAGAAATATACCTAGTTGGATGAATCTTATTGTATCCAGCTGACCCAGTGGCTAACGCGTCGGTCTGGAGTTTTACGACTCTCAAACCGCGGGTTCAATCCCCACCCGTGGTATGGTTTGCTTCAGTAGTCTTGTGTGAAAGTTTTAGGTGTGTGTAGCTTGGAGAGGATTTCGGTAATGTTAATAATAATAATATCTCTATTTCTACAAGTACATGTACAAGGTATACAGACCATAGCTGACATTAATGACATACTACTATATAGAAAGTTGAAAGCTTAGACACCTGTGCAACATCTGGTTAGCTTTATTGTAGACGTTTCGCCATCCAGTGGCTTTATCAACACAGATTCTTGGACATAATTAGAAAACAGAAGGACTGTATACTAAAGATGAGGTAATCAGTCCCTCAGCCTTGGAGGTGGTGTTCACAGCACTGTGGTTGTAGAGATTCTGAAGCACAGGTAAGGAGACTGGCGATTATATAGGCGTCAATGAATAGGGACGTGTAGCAGACGAGGGCATAGTCACTGGTAGGCGGGATTCCCCAGTGGAAGTAGGTCCTACCTAAATTGATGGGTTAGTTGCAGTAGCCGTGAAGAAGGTCATGTAGATGTCCTCTGAACCAAGATACCATGATGTTGTAGTGCCTGACAAGTTGTGCAAGACAGGTATACACTTCTGACAATAAGCGCCAGTGCCTATGCTAACCTTCCTATGGTGTAAATATACCTAGTTGGATGAATCTTAGTGTAGCCACCTGGCCCAGTGGCTAGCGCGTCGGTCTGGAGTTTTGTGACTCTCTGATCACTGGTTCTAACCCCACCCGAGGTATGGTTTATTAATACATAGCATTAGAAATTTTCAGTATGAAAAAAGATTGAAGACCCTTAAATCACATACACTTGTAAGACGAAGAATAAGAGTATAAGTGGAAGATGGGTATTAACAAAGGGATATAAATAAGGTCTTGGCGATATCTCTCCAAGAGAGAACCAGCAAAAATGGATTCAAGTTAAAAAAGTTTAGATTTAGAAAGGATATAAGAAAGCAATGATTTTGAAATAGGGTAGTTGATGAGTAAATAAATTCATCAAAACTTATTGATTGGGTAGCCTTGGAGGAACAAATATTCTGTTAGTGTGAAGGACTTCTATATGTCAACAGACCTGCTGTTTGTATGGGTCAACAGACCTGCTGTTTGTATGGGTCAACAGACCTGCTGTTTGTATGAACAAACAGCCTGGCTCTTTATATGGACCAACAGGCATGCTCTTTGCATGAGCCAACAGGCCTGCTGTTTGTATGGACCAACAAGCTTGCTGTTTGTATGCACCAAGAGGCCTGCTGTTTGCATTGGCCAACAGGCATACTGTTTGTATGGACCAACAGGCTAGCTGTTTGTATGGGCCAACAGGTCTGCTGTTTGTATGGACCAACAGGCCTGTTGTTTGTTTGGGCCAACATGCCTGTCGTTTGTATAAACCAACAAGCCTACTGTTTGTAAGGGCCAACAGGTCTCCTGTTTGTACTGGCAACAAAGCCTGCTGTTTGTATGGGCCACCAGACCTGCTGTTTGTATGGACCAACACGCCTGCTGTTTGTATGGGATAACAGGACTGCTGTTTGTACAGACCACCAGATCTGCTGTTTGTATGGCCCAACAGGCCTGATGTTTGCATGGGCCAACAGGCCTGATGTTTGTATGGGCCAACAGGCCAGCTGTTTGCATGGACCAACAGGCTTGCTGTTTGTATGAAGCAACAGGCCTGTTGTTTGTATGAGACAACATGCCTGCTGTTTGTATGGACCAACAGGCTTGCTGTTTGTATGGGACAACAGCCTTGCTGTTCGTATGAACCAACAGGCCAGCTGTTTGTATGGACCACCAGACTGTTGTTTGTATAGGCTAACAGGCCTGCTGTTTGTTTGGGCCAACAGTCCTGTTGTTTGTGTGGGCCAACAGGACTGTTGTTTCTATGGGCAAACAGGCCTGCTGTTTGTTTGGTTTAGAACGCCTACTGTTTGTATGGACCAACAGGCCTGCTGTTTGTTTGGTCTAGAAGGCCTGCTGTTCGTATGGACCATCAGGCCTGCTGTTTGTATGGGCAAAAAGGACTGCTGTTTGTATGGACCAACAGATCTGTTGTTTGTATGGGCAAAAAAAACTGCTGTTTGTATGGGCCAACAGACCTGCTGTTTGTATGGACCAACAGGCCTGCTGTTTGTATGGACCAACAGGCCTGCTGTTTGTATGGACCAGCAGGTCTGCTCTTTGTATAGGCCAAAAGGTCTGCTCTTTGTATGGGCCACCAGGCCTGCTGTTTGTATGGGCCAACTGGCCTGCTGTATGGGCCAACAGATCTGCTCTTTGTATGGGCCAAAAGGTCTGCTCTTTGTATGGGCCAACAGGTCTGCTGTTTGTATGGACCAACAGGCCTGCAGTTTGTATGGACCAACAGGCCTGCTGCTTGTATGGACCAACAGGCCTGCAGCTTGTATGGACCAATAGGCCTGCTGTTTGCATGGACCCAGAGGCCTGCAGTTTGTATGGACCAATAGGCCTGCTGTTTGTATTGGCCAACAGGCCTGCTGTTTGTATGGACCAACACGCCTTCTGTTTGTATGTGCCAACAGGCTTGCTGTTTGTATGGGCCAACAGGCCTAATGTTTGTATGGGCCAAAAGACCTGCTGTTTGTATGGGCCAACAGGCCTGATGTTTGTATGGGCCAACAGGCCTGATGTTTGCATGGGCCAACAGGCCTGCTGTTTGTATTGGCCAACAGGCCTGCTGTTTGCACGGACCAACATGCTTGCTGTTTGCATGGGCTAACAGGACTGCTGTTTGTATGGACCACCAGATCTGCTGTTTGTATGGCCCAACAGGCCTGATATTTGCATGGGCCAACAGGCCTGATATTTGTATGGGCCAACAGGCCTGTTGTTTGTATGAGCCAACAGGCCTGATGTTTGTATGGGCCAACATGCCTGCCGTTTGCATTGGCCAACAGGCCTGCTGTTTGCATGGACCAACAGGCTTGCTGTTTGCATGGACCAACAGGCCTGTTGTTTGTATGAGACAACAGGCCTGCTGTTTGCATGGACCAACAGGCTTGCTGTTTGTATGGGTCAACAGGCCTGCTGTTTGTATGGACCAACAGGCCAGCTGTTTGCATTGACCACCGGCCTGTTGTTTGTATTGGCTAACAGGCCTGCTGTTTGTATGGGCCAACAGTCCTGTTGTTTGTGTGGGTCAACAGGACTGTTGTTTCTTTGGGCAAACAGGCCTGCTGTTTGTTTGGTCTATAAGGCCTGCTGTTTGTATGGACCTTCAGGCCTGTTGTTTGCATGGGCAAAAATGACTGCTGTTTGTATGGGCCAACAGACTTGCTGTTTGTATGGGAAAAAAGGACTGCTGTTTGTATGGGCCAACATGTCTGCTCTTTGTATAGGCCAACAGGTCTGCTTTTTGAATGGGCCAACAGGCCTGATGTTTGAAGGGGCTAACAGGTCTCCTATTTCTATTGGCCACCAAACCTGCTGTTTGTATGGACCAACAGGCTTGCTCTTTGTATGGACCAACAGGCCTGCTGTTTGCATGGACCAACAGGCTTGCTCTTTGTTTGGGCCAACAGGCCTGCTGTTTGTATGGGCTAACAGGTCTCCTGTTTCTATTGGCCACCAAGCCTGCTGTTTGTATGGACCATCAAGCCTGTTGTTTGCATGGGCTAACAGGCCTGCTGTTTGCATGGGCCAACAGTCCTGTTGTTTGTGTCGGCCAACAGGACTGCTGTTTCTATGGGCAAACAGGCCGGCTGTTTGTTTGGGCTACAAGACCTGTTGTTTGTATGGACCAACAGGTCTGCTGTTTGTATGGCCCAACAGGTCTGCTGTTCCTGTGGCCAACAGGACTGTTGTTTCTATAGGCAAACAGGCCGGCTGCTCGTTTGTTCTAGGAGGCCAGTTGTTTGTATGGAGCAACAGGTCTGCTCTTTGTATGGACCAACAGGCCTGCTGTTTGTTTGGTCTATAAGGCCTTCTGTTTGTATGGACCAACAGGCCTGCTGTTTGTATGGGCAAAGAGGGCTGCTGTTTGTATGGGCCAACAGGTCTGCTTTTTGTATGGGCCAACAGACCTGCTGTTTGTATGGGCAAAAATGACAGCTGTTTGTATGGGCCAACAGGCCTACTGTTTGCATGGATCAACAGGTCTGCTCTTTGTATGGGCCAAAAGGTAGTCTCTTTGTATGGGCCAACAGGCCTGCTGTTTGTATAGGCGAACAGGTCTGCTCTTTGTATGGGCCAAAAGGTCTGTTGTTTGTATGGGCAAAAAATGCCTGCTGTTTGCATGCACCAACAGGCCTGCTGTTTGTATGGGCCAACATGTACGCTGTTTGCATGGGCCAACAGCTCTACTGTTTGTTTTTTGCAAACAGACCTGCTGTTTGCATGGGTCAAATAGCCTGCTGTTTGTTTGCGCTAAAAGGCCTTCTGTTGGGAACGACCAAAGAGCCTGCTGTGTGTATGGACCAACAGGCCTGCTGTTTGTATGGACCAACAGGCCTGCTGTTTGTATGGGCCAAGAGGCCTGCTGTTTGTATGGGCCAACAGACCTGCTGTTTGTATGGGCAAAAATGACAGCTGTTTGTATGGGCCAACAGGCCTACTGTTTGTATGGATCAACAGGCCTGCTGTTTGCATGGGCCAACAGGTCTGATCTTTGTATGGGCCAAAAGGTAGTCTCTTTGTATGGGCCAACAGGCCTGCTGTTTTTATAGGCCAACAGGTCTGCTCTTTGTATGGGCCAACAGGCCTGCTGTTTGTATGGATCAACAGGCCTGCTGTTTGTATGGGTCAACAGGCCTGCTGTTTGTATGGGCCAACAGGCCAGCTGTTTGTATGGACCAACAGGCATGGACCAACAGGCCTGCACGCTGTTTGTATGGGCCAACAGGTCTACTGTTTGTATGGACCAACAGGCCTGCTGCTTGTATGGCAAACAGACCTGCTGTTTGTATGGGTCAAATAGGCCTGCTGTTTGTATGGACCAACAGGACTGCAGTTTGTATGGACCAATAGGCCTGCTGTTTGTATGGACCAACAGGCCTGCTGTTTGTATGGACCAACAGGCCTGCAGTTTGTATGGACCAATAGGCCTGCTGTTTGTATGGACCAACAGGCCTGCTGTTTGTATGGACCAACAGGCCTGCTGTTTGTATGGACCAACAGGCCTGATGTTTGTATGGGCCAAAAGACCTGCTGTTTGTATGGGCCAACAGGCCTGCTGTTTGTATGGGCCAACAGGCCTGATGTTTGTATGGACCAACACGCCTGCTGTTTGTATGGGCTAACAGGACTGCTGTTTGTATGGACCACCAGATCTGCTGTTTGTATGGCCCAACAGGCCTGATGTTTGTATGGAAAAACAAGCCTGATATTTGTGTGGGCCAACATTCCTGTTGTTTGTATGAGCCAACAGGCCTGATGTTTGTATGGGCCAACACGCCTGCTGTTTGTATTGGCCAACAGGCCTGCTGTTTGCATGGACCAACAGGCTTGCTGTTTGCATGGGACAACAGGCCTGGATGAAACAACAGGCCTGCTTGTTTGTATGGACAACAGGCCTGCTGTTTGTATGGACCAACAGGCCTGCTGTTTGTATGAGACCTGTTTGCATGGGCCAACAGGCCTGATGTTTGTATGGGCCAACATGCCTTCTGTTTGTATTGGCCAACAGGCCTGCTGTTTGTATGGACCAACAGGCTTGCTGTTTGTATACCCCAACAGTCCTAATGTTTGTATGGGCCAACAGGCCTGTTGTTTGTATGAGACAACAGGCCTGCTGTTTGTATGGGTCAACAGGCCTGTTGTTTGTATGGACCAACAGGCCAGCTGTTTGTATGGGCCAACAGTCCTGCTGTTTGTGTTGGCCAACAGGACTGCTGTTTGCCCATTGGCCAACAGGCCTGTTTGTATGGACCAACAGGCCTGTTGTTTGTATGGCCTGGTTTTTTGTAACAGTCCTGACCAACAGGCTTGCTGTTTCTATGGCCTGACCAACAGGCCTGTGTTTGTATGGAGCAAAAGGCTGCTGTTTGTATGGGCCAACAGGCCTGCTGTTTGTTTGGGCTAAAAGGCCTGTTGTTTCTATGGACCAACAGGCCTGCTGTTTGCATGGGCCAACAAGGACTGCTGTTTGTATGGGCAAAAAGGACTGCTGTTTGTATGGACCAACAGATCTGTTGTTTGTATGGGCAAAAAAAACTGCTGTTTGTATGGGCCAACAGGCCTGCTGTTTGTATAGGCAAAGAGGTCTGCTTTTTGTACGGGCCAACAGGCCTGCTGTTTATATGGGCTAACAGGTCTCCTGTTTCTATTAACCACCAAGCCTGCTGTTTGTATGGACCATTTGGCTTGCTGTTGGTATGGACCAACAGGCCTGCTGTTTGCATGGACCAGCAGGCTTGCTGTTTGGTTGGGCCAACAGGCCTGCTGTTTGTATGGGCTAACAGGTCTCCTGTTTCTATTGGCCACCAATCCTGCTGTTTGTATGGACCAACAGACCTGTTGTTTGTATGGGCTAACAGGCCTGCTGTTTGTATGGGCCAACAGTCCTGTTCTTTGAGTGGGCCAACAGGACTGCTGTTTCTATGGGCAAACAGGCCTGCTGTTTGTTCGGTCTAGAAGGCCTACTGTTTGTATGGACCAACAGGCCTGCTGTTTGTATGGACAAACAGGCCTGCTGTTTGTATGGACCAACAGGCCTGATGTTTGTATGGGCCAAAAGACCTGCTGTTTGTATGAGCCAACAGGCCTGCTGTTTGTATAGGCCAACAGGCCTGATGTTTGTATGGGCCAACAGGCCTGCTGTTTGTATGGGCCAACAGGCCTGGTGTTTGTATGGGTCAACAGGCCTGCTGTTTGTATGAGCCAACAGGCCTGCTGTTTGTATGGGACAACAGGCCTGGTCTTTGTATGGACCAACAGGCCTGCTGTTTGTATGGACCAACAGGCCTGCTGTTTGTATAGACCACCGGCCTGTTGTTTGTATGGAGTAACTGTCCTGCTGTTTGTATGGGCCCAGAGTTAGTCTCTTTGTATGGGCCAACAGGCCTGCTGTTTGTATAAGCAAGCAGGTCTGCTCTTTGTATGGGCCAACAGGTCTGCTCTTTGTATGGGCCAAAAGGTCTGCTCTTTGCATGGGCCAACAGGTCTGCTGTTTGTATGGGCAAAAAATGCCTGCTGTTTGCATGCACCAAGAGGCCTGCTGTTTGTATGGGCCAACATGTACGCTGTTTGCATGGGCCAACAGCTATTCTGTTTGTTTTTTGCAAACAGACCTGCTGTTTGCATGGGTAAAATAGCCTGCTGTTTGTTTGCGCTAAAAGGCCTTCTGTTGGGAACGACCAACAAGCCCGCTGTGTGTATGGACCAACAGATCTGCTGTTTGTTTGGAGCAACTTACCTGCAGTTTGTATGGACCAACAGGCCTGCAGTTTGTATGGACCAATAGGCCTGCTGTTTGTATGGACCAACAGGCCTGCTGTTTGTATGGACCAACAGGCCTGCTGTTTGTATGGGTCAACAGGCCTGCTGTTTGTATGGGCCAACAGGCCTGCTGTTTGTATGGACCAACAGGCCTGCTGTTTGTATGGACCAACAGTCCTGCAGTTTGTATGGACCACCGGCCTGCTGTTTGTATGGGTCAACAGACCTGCTGTTTGTATGGGTCAACAGACCTGCTGTTTGTATGGGTCAACAGACCTGCTGTTTGTATGGGTCAACAGGCCTGCTGTTTGTATGGGCCAACAGGCCTGCTGTTTGTATGGACCAACACGCATGCTGTTTGTATGGGCTAACAGGACTGCTGTTTGTATGGACCACCAGATCTTCTGTTTTATGGCCCAACAGGCCTGATGTTTGTATGGGTCAAGAGGCCTGCTGTTTGTATGGGTCAACAGGCCTGATGTTTGTATGGGCCAACAGGCCTGATGTTTGTATGGACCAACACGCCTGCGTTTGTATGGGCTAACAGGACTGCTGTTTGTATGGACCACCAGATCTTCTGTTTTATGGCCCAACAGGCCTGCTGTTTGCATTGGAAAACAGGCCTGATATTTGTGTGGGCCAACATTCCTGTTGTTTGTATGAGCCAACAGGCCTGATGTTTGTATGGGCCAACAGGCCTTCTGTTTGCATGGACCAACAGGCTTGCTGTTTGCATGGACCAACAGGCCTGTTGTTTGTATGAAACAATTGGCCGGCTGTTTGTATGGATCAACAGGCTTGCTGTTTGCATGGACCAACAGGCCTGTTGTTTGTATGAGACAATTGGCCTGCTGTTTGCATGGACCAACAGGCTTGCTGTTTGCATGGACCAACAGGCCTGTTGTTTGTATGAGACAACTGGTCTGCTTTTTGTATGGACCAACAGGCTTGCTGTTTGTATACCCCAACAGGCCTGATGTTTGTATGGACCAACAGGCCTGTTGTTTGAATGAGACAACAGGCGTGCCGTTTGTATGGGCCAACAGTCCTGTTGTTTGTGTGGGCCAAAAGGCCTGTTGTTTCTATGGGCAAACAGGCCTGCTGTTTGTTTGGTCTAGAAGGCCTGCTGTTTGCATGGACCTTCAAGCCTGCTGTTTGTATGGGCAAAAATGACTGCTGTTTGTATGGACCAACAGACCTGCTGTTTGTATGGGCAAAAAGGACTGCTGTTTGTATGGGCCAACAGGCCTGCTCTTTGTATAGGCCAACAGGTCTGCTTTTTGTATGGGCCAACAGGCCTGCTGTTTGTATGGGCTAACAGGTCTCCTGTTTCTATTGGCCACCAAGCCTGCTGTTTGTATGGACCAACAGGCTTTGCTGTTTGTATGGACCAACAGGCCTGCTGTTTGCATGGACCAACAGGCTTGCTCTTTGTTTGGGCCAACAGGCCTGCTGTTTGTATGGGCTAACAGGTCTCCTGTTTTTTTTGGCCACCAAGCATGCTGTTTGTATGGATCAGGCCTGTTGTTTGTGTGGGCTAACAGGCCTGCTGTTTACATGGGCCAACAGTCCTGTTGTTTGTGTGGGCAAACAGGACTGCTGTTTCTATGGGCAAACAGTCCGGCTGTTTGTTTGGGCTAGAAGGCCTGTTGTTTGTATGGACCAACAGGTCTGCTGTTTGTATGGACCAACAAGCCTGCTGTTTGTATGGACCAACAGGCCTGCTGTTTGTTTGGTCTAGAAGGCCTGCTGTTTGTATGGACCATCAGGCCTGCTGTTTGTTTGGTCTAGAAGGCCTGCTGTTTGTATGAACCATCAGGCCTGCTGTTTGAATGGGCAAAAAGGACTGCTGTTTGTATTGACCAACAGACCTGCTGTTTGTATGTGCAAAACGGACTGCTGTTTGTATGGGCTAACAGGCCTTCTGTTTGTATAGGCCAACAGGTCTGCTTTTTGTATTGGTCAACAGGCCTGATGTTTGTATGGGAAAAAAGGTCTCCTATTTCTATTGGCCACAAAGCCTGCTGTTTGTATGGACCAACAGGCTTGCTGTTTGTATGGACCAACAGGCCTGCTGTTTGCATGGACCAACAGGCTTGCTGTTTGTTTGGGCCGACAGGCCTGCTGTTTGTATGGGCTTGCAGGTCTCCTGTTTGTATTGGCCACCAAGCCTGCTGTTTGTATGGACCAACAGGCCTGTTGTTTGTATGGGCTAACAGGCCTGCTGTTTGTATGGGCCAACAGTCCTGTTGTTTGTGTTGGCCAACAGGACTGCTGTTTCTATGGGCAAACAGGCCGGCTGTTTGTTTGGCCTAGAAGGCCTGTCTTTTGTATGGACCAAAAGGTCTGCTGTTTGTATGGCCGAACAGGTCTGATGTTCGTGTGGGCCTACAGGTCTGTTGTTTCTATTGGCAAACAGGCCGGCTGCTTGTTTGTTCTAGGAGGCCTGTTGTTTGTATGGACCAACAGGTCTGCTGTTTGTATGGACAAACAGGCCTGCTGTTTGTTTGGTCTAGAAGGCCTTCTGTTTGTATGGACCAACAGGCCTGCTGTTTGTATGGGCAAAGAGGACTGCTGTTTGTATGGGCCAACAGGTCTGCTTTTTGTATGGGCCAACAGACCTGCTGTTTGAATGGGCAAAAGGGACTGCTGATTGTATGGGCCAACAGGCCTGCTGTTTGCATGTACCAACAGGCCTGCTGTTTGTACTGACCAACAGGTCTGCTCTTTGTATGGGCCAAAAGGTCGTTTCTTTGCATGGGCTAACAGGTCTGCTCTTTGTATGGGCCAACAGGTCTGCTCTTTGTATGGACCAACAGGTCTGCTCTTTGTATGGTAAAAAATGCATGCTGTTTGCGTGCACCAACAGGCCTGTTGTTTGTATGGGCCAACATGTATCCTGTTTGCATGGGCCAACAGCCTGTTCATGGACCGGGCCCCGGGGGCGTTGATCCCCGGAATAACCTCCAGGTAACCAGACCTGCTGTTTGCATGGGTCAACAGCTCTACTGTTTGCTTTTTGCAAACTGACCTGCTGTTTGCATTGGTCAAATAGCCTGCTGTTTGTTTGCGCTAAAAGGCCTTCTTCTGGGAACGATCAACAAGCCTGCTGTTTGTATGGACCAACAGGCCTGCAGTTTGTATGTACCAATAGGCCTGCTGTTTGTATGGACCAATAGGCCTGATGTTTGTATGGGCCAAAAGACCTGCTGTTTGTATGGGCCAATAGGCTTGCTGTTTGTATGGGCCAACAGGCCTGCTGTTTGTATGGGCTAACAGGTCTCCTGTTTCTATTGGCCACCAAGCCTGCTGTTTGTATGGAACATCAGGCCTGTTGTTTGTATGGGCTAACAGGCCTGCTGTTTACATGAGCCAACAGTCCTGTTGTTTGTGTCAGCAAACAGGACTGCTGTTTCTATGGGCAAACAGGCCGGCTGTTTGTTTGGGCTAGAAGGCCTGTTGTTTGTATGGACCAACAGGTCTGCTGTTTGTATGGCCTAACAGGTCTTCTGTTCGTGTGGTCCAACAGGACTGTTGTTTCTATGGGCAAACAGGCCGGCTGTTTGTTTGTTCTAGGAGGCCTGTTGTTTGTATGGACCAACAGGTCTGCTGTTTGTATAGACCAACACACCTGTTTGTATTGGCTAACAAGACTGCTGTTTGTATGGGCCGGCAGACCTGCTGTTTGTTCGGAGCAACAGGCTGCTTGCTGTTTGTATGGACCAACAGGCCTGCTGTTTGTATGGACCAAGAGGCCTGCTGTTTGTATAGACCAACAGGCCTGTTGTTTGTATGTGCAAACATGCCTGCTGTTTGTATGGGCCAACAGTCCTGTTGTTTGAGTGGGCCAACAGGACTGTTGTTTCTATGGGCAAACAGTCCTGTTGTTTGTTTGGGCAAAGAGGACTGCTGTTTGTATGGGTCGAAAGGCCTGCTGTTTGTAGTGGCCCCCATGCCTGCTGTTTGTGTGTGCCAACAGGTCTGCTGTTTGTTTGTGCCAACAGGCCTGCTGTTTGTATGTGCCAACAGGTCTGCTCTTTGCATTGGCCACCAAGCCTGCTGTTTGCATGGACCAACAGGCCTGTTGTTTGCATGGTCCAGCAGGCCTGCTGTTTGCATGGACCTCCGGGCCTGTTGCTTGTATCGGCTAACAGGCCTGCTTTTTGTATGGGCCAACAGTCCTGTTGTTGTAATAAAGTTGGTAGAATTACCGACAATATGTAAAGTAAAAGGACACAAGTGCAACTAATGTGACATTTATTGTGGTAACGTTTCGCTCTCCAGGAGATTTATCAAGCCATTACGTAATGGCTTGATAAAGCTCCTGGAGAGCGAAACGTTGCCACAATAAATGTCACATTAGTGTAACTTGTGTCCTTTTACTTTACAGTCCTGTTGCTTGTGTGGGTCACCAGCTCTTCTGTTTGTATTGGCAAACAGGCCTGCTGTTTGCTTGGGTTAGAAGGCCTGCTGTTTACAGCATTGCTGTTGGTATGAACCAGCAGGCCTGCTTTTCGTGTGGGCCAACACGCCTGCTGTTTGTTTGGGCTAGAAGGCCTGTTGTTTGTATGGACCAAGAGACGTGCTGTTTTTATGGACCAACAGTTCTGCTGTTTGTATGGACCAACAGGCCTGCTGTTTGTATTGGCAAAGAGGACTGCTGTTTGTATGGGCCAACATAGCTGCTGTTTGTGCAGACCAACAGGACTGCAGTTTGTATGGACCAACTGGTCTGTTGTTTGGATGGACCAACAGGTCTGTTGTTTCTATGGGCCAGCAGGCCTGATGTTTGTATGGACCAACAGGCCTGTTGTTTGTTTGGGCTAACAGGCCTGCTGTTTGCACTGGCAAAGAGGCCAACTGTTTGTTTGGACCAACAGCATTGCTGTTTGTATGGGCCAACAGGCATGCTGTTTGTTTGGTCTAGAAGACCTGCTGTTTGTATAGACCAAAACGGGTGCTGTTTGTACGGAATAACAGGCCTGCTATTTATATGGGCCAACAAGCCTGCTATTTGTATGGGCCAACAGGTCTGCTCTTTGTATGGGCCAACAGGCCTGCTGTTTGTATGGGCCAACAAGCCTGCTGCTTGTATGGGCCAACAGGCCTGCTGTTTGTATGGGCCAACAGGTCTGCTGTTTGCGTGGGCCAACAGGTCCGCTCTTTGTATGGGCCAACAGGCCTGCTGTTTGTATGTGCCAACAGGTCTGCTATTTGTATGAGCTAACATGCCTGCTGTTTCTATGGGCCAACAGCTCTACTGTTTGTATTTGCAAACAGACCTGCTGTTTGCATTGGTCAAAAGGCCTGCTGTTTGTTTGCGCTAAAAGGCTTTCTGTTGGGAACGACCAAAATGCCTGCTGTTTGAATGGGCCAACAGACCTGCTGTTTGTATGGGCCAACAGACCTGCTGTTTGCATGGGCCAACAGGACTACTGTTTCTATGGACCAACAGGCCTGCTGTTTCTATGAGACAAACAGGCCTGCTCTTTGTGTGGACCAACAGACCTGCTGTTCGTATGGGCCAACAGGCCTACTGTTTCTATGGACAAAAAGGCCTGCTGTTTGTATGGCCCAACAGACCTGTTGTTTGTATAAAGCAACAGTCCTGCTGCAGTGTTTGTAGCGGATAAATTAAAACATCCAGGTAACTTAACAGTGATATAACTCAGTAGAGACGAGTCCTCTTATACTATTTTCACGAGTTAGAGGTTTTTATACCACACATAATATATAAAACATGGAGAGAAAATTGTTCTATGGAAAAAAGTGTGTGGCAGCACAATGATGGTAGGTGAACCAACCTACACGAGTTTAGTGGCAGCACCATGATGGTAGGTGAACCAACCTAGACGAGTTTAGTGGCAGCAGCATGATGGTAGGAGAACCAACCTACTCGAGTTTAGTATCAGCACCATGATGGTAGGTGAACCAACCTACAAGAGTTTAGTGGAAGAACCATGATGGTAGGTGAACCAACCTACACGAGTTTAGTGGCAGCACAATGATGGTAGGTGAACCAACCTACACGAGTTTAGTGGCAGCACCATGATGGTAGGTGAACCAACCTAGACGAGTTTAGTGGCAGCAGCATGATGGTAGGAGAACCAACCTACTCGAGTTTAGTATCAGCACCATGATGGTTGGTGAACCAACCTACAAGAGTTTAGTGGCAGAACCATGATGGTAGGTGAACCAACCTACACGAGTTTAGTGGCAGCACCATGATGGTAGGTAAACCAACCTACACGAGTTTAGTGTCAGCACCATGATGGTAGGTGAAACAGCCTACACGAGTTGATTGTCAGCACCATGATGGTAGATAAACCAACCTACACGAGTTTAGTGTCAGCACCATGATGGTAGGTGAAACAACCTACACGAATTTAGTGTCAGCACCATGATGGTAGGTGAACCAACCTACACGAGTTTAGTGTCAGCACCATGATGGTAGGTGAACCAACCTACACGAGTTTAGTGGCAGCACCATGATGGTAGGTGAACCAACCTACACGAGTTTAGTGGCAGCACCATGATGGTAGGTGAACCAACCTACACGAGTTTAGTGGCAGCACCATGATGGTAGGTGAACCAACCTACACGAGTTTAGTGTCAGCACCATGATGGTAGGTGAACCAACCTACACGAGTTTAGTGGCAGCACCATGATGGTAGGTGAACCAACCTACACGAGTTTAGTGGCAGCACCATGATGGTAGGTGAACCAACCTACACGAGTTTAGTGGCAGCACCATGATGGTAGGAGAACCAACCTACATGAGTTTAGTGGCAGCACAATGATGGTAGGTGAACCAACCTACACGACTTTAGTGGCAGCACCATGATGGTAGGTGAACCAACCTACACGAGTTTAGTGTCAGCACAATGATGGTAGGTGAACCAACCTACTCGAGTTTAGTGGCAGCACAATGATTGTAGGTGAACCAACCTACACGAGTTTAGTGGCAGCACCATGATGGTAGGTGAACCAACCTACACAAGTTTAGTTGTAGCTGCATGATGGTAGGAGAACCAACCTACAGAAGTTTAGTGGCAACACCATGATGGTAGGTGAACCAACCTACTCGAGTTTAGTGGCAGCACCATGATGGTAGGTGAACCAACCTACACGAGTTTAGTGGCAGCACCATGATGGAAGGAGAACCAACCTACTCGAGTTTAGTATCAGCACCATGATCGTAGGTGAACCAACCTACAAGAGTTTAGTGGCAGAACCATGATGGTAGGTGAACCAACCTACACGAGTTTAGTGGCAGCACCATGATGGTAGGTGAAACAACCTACACGAGTTGATTGTCAGCACCATGATGGTAGATGAACCAACCTACACGAGTTTAGTGTCAGCACCATGATGGTAGATGAACCAACCTACACGAGTTTAGTGTCAGCACCATGATGGTAGGTGAAACAACCTACACGAATTGAGTGCCGGCACCATGATGGTAGGTGAGCCAACCTATACGAGTTGAGTGTCAGCACCATGATTGTAGGTGAACCAATCTACACGAGTTTAGTGGCAGCACCATGATGGTAGGGGAACCAACCAACACCAGTTGTGTGTCAGTACCATGATGGTAGGTGAACCAACCTACACGAGTTTAGTGGCAGCACCATGATGGTAGGAGAACCAACCTTCACGAGTTCAGTGTAAGCACCATGATGGTAGTTGAACCAACCAAAACGAGTTTAGTGGCAGCACCATGATGGTAGATTAACCAAACTACATGAGTTTAGTGGCACAGCCATGATGGCAGGTAAACCAACCTACACGAGTTTAGTGGCAGCACCATGATAGTAGGTAAACCAACCTACACAAGTTTAGTGGCAGCACCATGTTGGTAGGGGAACCAACCTACACGAGTTTAGTGGCAGCGCCATGATGGTAGGTGAACCAACCTACACGAGCTTAGTGGCAGCACCATGATGGAATGTGAACCAATCTACACGAGTTTAGTGGCAGCACCATGATGGTAGGTGAACCAACCTACGCGAGTTCAGATTCAGCACCATGAGGGGAGGTGAACCAACCTACACGAGATGAGTGGCAGCACAATGACGGTAGGTGAACCAACCTACACGAGTTTAGTGGCAGCACAATGATTGTAGGTGACCAACATACACGAGTTTAGTGGCAGCACAATGATTGAAGGTGAACCAGCGGACACTAGTTTAGTGGCAGAACTATGATCGTAGGTGAACCAAACTACACGAATTTAGTGGCAGCCTCATGATGGTAGTAGAACCAATCTACACGAGTTTAGTGGCAGCATCTTGATGGTATGTGAACCAACCTACACGAGTTTAGTGGCAGCACAATGATGGAAGGTGAACCAACCTACACGAGATTAGTGAACCAACCTACAGCACCATGATGGTACGTGAACCAACCTACACGAGATTAGTGTCAACACCCTGATGGTAGGTGAACCAACCTACATGAGATTAGTGTCAGCACTATGATGGTAGGTGAACCAACCTGCACGAGTTGAGTGTCGGCGCCATGATGGTAGATGAACCAACCTACACGAGTTTAGTGGCAGCACCATGATGGTAGGTGAACCAACCTGCACGAGTTTAGTGGCAGCACAATGATGGTAGGTGAACCAACCTACACGAGTTTAGTGGCAGCACCATGATGGTAGGTGAACCAACCTAGACGAGTTTAGTGGCAGCAGCATGATGGTAGGAGAACCAACCTACTCGAGTTTAGTATCAGCACCATGATGGTTGGTGAACCAACCTACAAGAGTTTAGTGGCAGAACCATGATGGTAGGTGAACCATCCTACACGAGTTTAGTGGCAGCACCATGATGGTAGGTAAACCAACCTACACTAGTTTCGTGTCGGCACCATGATGGTAGATGAAACAACCAACACGAGTTGATTGTCAGCACCATGATGGTAGATGAACCAACCTACACGAGTGTAGTGTCAGCACCATGATGGTAGGTGAAACAACCTACACGAGTTTAGTGGCAGCACCATGATGGTAGGTGAAACAACCTACACGAGTTTAGTGGCAGCACCTTGATGGTAGGTGAATCAACCTACATGAGTTTAGAGGCAGCACAATGATGGTAGGTGAACGAACCTGCACGAGTTTAGTGGCAGCACCATGATGGAAGGTGAACCAACCTACACGAGTTTAGTGGCAGCACCATGATGGTAGGTGAACCAAAATACACGAGTTTAGTGGCAGCAGCATGATGGTAGGAGAACCAACCTACTCGAGTTTAGTATCAGAACCACGAAGGTAGGTGAACCAACCTACAAGAGTTTTGTGGCAGAACCATGATGGTAGGTGAACCAACCTACACGAGTTTAGTGGCAGCACCATGATGGTAGGTGAAACAACCTACACGAGTTGATTGTCAGCACCATGATGGTAGATGAACCAACCTACACGAGTTTAGTGTCAGCACCATGATGGTAGATGAACCATCCTACACGAGTTTAGTGTCAGCACCATGATGGTAGGTGAAACAACCTACACGAATTGAGTGCCGGCACCATGATGGTAGGTGAGCCAACCTATACGAGTTGAATGTCAGCACCATGATTGTAGGTGAACCAATCTACACGAGTTTAGTGGCAGCACCATGATGGTAGGTGAACCAACCTACACGAGTTTAGTGGCAGCACCATGATGGTAGGTAAACCAACCTACACGAGTTTAGTGTCAGCACCATGATGGTAGGTGAACCAACCTACACGAGTTTAGTGTCAGCACCATGATGGTAGGTGAACCAACCTACACGAGTTTAGTGTCAGCACCATGATGGTAGGTGAACCAACCTACACGAGTTTAGTGGCAGCACCATGATGGTAGGTGAACCAACCTACACGAGTTTAGTGGCAGCACCATGATGGTAGGTGAACCAACCTACACGAGTTTAGTGGCAGCACAATGATGGTCAGAGAACCAACCTACACGAGTTGAGTGGCAGCACCATGATGGTAGGTGAACCAACCTAAACGAGTTTAGAGTTTAGTTTTAGTGGCAGCACCATGATGGTAGGTGAACCAACCTACACGAGTTTAGTGGCAGCACCATGATGGTAGGTGAACCAACCTACACGAGTTTAGTGTCAGCACCATGATGGTAGGTGAAACAACCTACACGAGTTGATTGTCAGCACCATGATGGTAGATGAACCAACCTACACGAGTTTAGTGTCAGCACCATGATGGTAGATGAACCAACCTACACGAGTTTAGTGTCAGCACCATGATGGTAGATGAACCAACCTACACGAGTTTAGTGTCAGCACCATGATGGTAGGTGAAACAACCTATACGAGTTGAGTGTCAGCACCATGATTGTAGGTGAACCAATCTACACGAGTTTAGTGGCAGCACCATGATGGTAGGGGAACCAACCAACACCAGTTGTGTGTCAGTACCATGATGGTAGGTGAACCAACCTACACGAGTTTAGTGGCAGCACCATGATGGTAGGTGAACCAACCTTCACGAGTTCAGTGTAAGCACCATGATGGTAGGTGAACCAACATACAGGAGTTTAGTGGCAGCACCATGATGGTAGATTAACCAAACTACATGAGTTTAGTGGCACAGCCATCATGGCAGGTAAACCAACCTACACGAGTTGAGTGGCAGCACCATGATGGTAGGGGAACCAACCTACACGAGTTTAGTGGCAGCACCATGATGGTAGGGGAACCAACCTACACGAGTTTAGTGGCAGCGCCATGATGGTAGGTGAACCAACCTACACGAGTTTAGTGGCAGCACCATGATGGTAGGTGAACCAACCTACACGAGTTTAGTGGCAGCACCATGATGGTAGGTGAACCAACCTACACGAGTTCAGTGGCAGCACCATGAGGGGAGGTGAACCAACCTACACGAGATGAGTGGCAGCACAATGACGGTAGGTGAACCAACCTACACGAGTTTAGTGGCAGCACAATGATTGTACGTAAACCAACCTACACGAGTTTAGTGGCAGCACCATGTTGGTAGGGGAACCAACCTACACGAGTTTAGTGGCAGCACTATGATCGTAGGTGAACCAACCTACACGAGTTTAGTGCAGCATCTTGATGGTACGTGAACCAACCTACACGAGTTTAGTGGCAGCACCATGATGGTAGGTGAACCAACCTACACGAGTTTAGTGGCAGCACCATGATGGTAGGTGAACCAACCTACACGAGTTTAGTGTCAGCACCATGATGGTAGGTGAACCAACCTACACGAGTTTAGTGTCAGCACCATGATGGTAGGTGAACCAACCTACACGAGTTTAGTGTCAGCACCATGATGGTAGGTGAACCAACCTACACGAGTTTAGTGGCAGCACCATGAAGGTAGATGAACCAACCTACACGAGTTTAGTGGCAGCACCATGATGGTAGGTGAACCAACCTACACGAGTTGAGTGGCAGCACCATGATGGTAGGTGAAGCAACCTACACGAATTTAGTGGCAGCACCATGATGGTATATGAACCAATCTACACTAGTTTAGTGGCAGCACCATGATGGTAGGTGAACCAACCTACACGAGTTTAGTGGCAGCACCATGATGGAAGGTGAACCAACCTACACGAGTTTAGTGGCAGCACCATGATGGTAGGTGAACCAACCTACACGAGTTCAGTGGCAGCACCATGAGGGTAGGTGAACCAACCTACACGAGATGAGTGGCAGCACAATGACGGTAGGTGAACCAACCTACACGAGTTTAGTGGCAGCACAATGATTGTAGGTGACCAACATACACGAGTTTAGTGGCAGCACAATGATTGAAGGTGAACCAACGTACACTAGTTTAGTGGCAGCACTATGATCGTAGGTGAACCAACCTACACGAGTTTAGTGGCAGCCTCATGATGGTAGTAGAACCAATCTACACGAGTTTAGTGGCAGCATCTTGATGGTACGTGAACCAACCTACACGAGTTTAGTGGCAGCACAATGATGGAAGGTGAATCAACCTACGCGAGTTTAGTGTCAGCACCATGATGGTACGTGAACCAATCTGCACGAGTTGAGTGTCAGCGCCATGATGGTGGATGAACCAACCTACACGAGTTTAGCGGCAGCACCATGATTGTAGTTGAACCAATCTACACGAGTTTAGTGGCAGCACAATGATGGTAGGTGAACCAACCTACTCGAGTTTAGTGGCAGCACAATGATAGTAGGTGAACCAACCTACACGAGTTTAGTGGCAGCACCATGATGGTAGGTGAACCAACGTACACAAGTTTAGTTGTAGCCGCATGATGGTAGGAGAACCAACCTACACGAGTTTAGTGGCAGCACCATGATGGTAGGTGAACCAACGTACACAAGTTTAGTTGTAGCCGCATGGTGGTAGGAGAACCAACCTACAGGAGTTTAGTGGCAACACCATGATGTTAGGTGAACCAACCTACTCAAGTTTAGTGGCAGCAATATGATGGTAGGTGAACCAACCTACACGAGTTTAGTGGCAGCACCATGATGGTAGGTGAACGAACCTACACGAGTTTAGTGTCAGCACCATGATGGTAGGTGAAACAACCTACACGAATTGAGTGCCGGCACCATGATGGTAGGTGAGCCAACCTACACGAGTTTAGTGGCAGCACCATGATGGTAGGTGAACCAACCTTCACGAGTTTAGTGGCAGCACCATGATGGTAGGTGAACCAACCTACACGAGTTTAGTGGCAGCACCATGATGGTAGGTGAACCAACCTACACGAGTTTAGTGGCAGCACCATGATGGTAGGTGAACAAACCTACACGAGTTTAGTGGCAGCACCATGATGGTAGGTGAACCAACCTACTCGAGTTTAGTGGCAGCACCATGATGGTAGGTGAACCAACCTACACGAGTTTAGTGGCAGCACCATGATGGTAGGTGAACCAACCTACACGAGTTTAGTGTCAGCACCATGATGGTAGGTGAACCAACCTACACGAGTTTAGTGGCAGCACCATGATGGTAGGTGAACGAACCTACACGAGTTTAGTGTCAGCACCATGATGGTAGGTGAAACAACCTACACGAATTGAGTGCCGGCACCATGATGGTAGGTGAGCCAACCTATACGAGTTGAGTGTCAGCACCATGATTGTAGGTGAACCAATCTACACGAGTTTAGTGGCAGCACCATGATGGTAGGGGAACCAACCAACACCAGTTGTGTGTCAGTACCATGATGGTAGGTGAACCAACCTACACGAGTTTAGTGGCAGCACCATGATGGTAGGTGAACCAACCTTCACGAGTTCAGTGTAAGCACCATGATGGTAGGTGAACCAACCTAAACGAGTTTAGTGGCAGCACCATGATGGTAGATTAACCAAACTACATGAGTTTAGTGGCACAGCCATGATGGCAGGTAAACCAACCTACACGAGTTTAGTGGCAGCACTATGATAGTAGGTAAACCAACCTACACGAGTTGAGTGGCAGCACCACGACGGTAGGTGACCCAACCTACACGAGTTTAGTGGCAGCACCATGATGGTAGGGGAACCAACCTACACGAGTTTAGTGGCAGCGCCATGATGGTAGGTGAACCAACCTACACGAGCTTAGTGGCAGCACCATGATGGAATGTGAACCAATCTACACGAGTTTAGTGGCAGCACCATGATGGTAGGTGAACCAACCTACACGAGTTCAGTGGCAGCACCATGAGGGTAGGTGAACCAACCTACACGAGATGAGTGGCAGCACAATGACGGTAGGTGAACCAACCTACACGAGTTTAGTGGCAGCACAATGATTGTAGGTGACCAACATACACGAGTTTAGTGGCAGCACAATGATTGAAGGTGAACCAACGTACACTAGTTTAGTGGCAGCACTATGATCGTAGGTGAACCAACCTACACGAGTTTAGTGGCAGCCTCATGATGGTAGTAGAACCAATCTACACGAGTTTAGTGGCAGCATCTTGATGGTACGTGAACCAACCTACACGAGTTTAGTGGCAGCACAATGATGGAAGGTGAATCAACCTACGCGAGTTTAGTGGCAGCACCATAATGGTACGTGAACCAACCTACATGAGTTTAGTGGCAGCACCATGATGGTAGGTGAACCAACCTACACGAGTTTAGTGGCAGCACCATGATGGTAGGTGAACGAACCTACACGAGTTTAGTGTCAGCACCATTATGGTACGAGAACCAACCTACATGAGTTTAGTGGCAGCACCATGATGGTAGGTGAATAAACCTACACGAGTTTAGTGGCAGCACCATGATGGTAGGTGAACGAACCTACACGAGTTTAGTGTCAGCACCATGATGGTAGGTGAAACAACCTACACGAGTTTAGTGGCAGCGCCATGATGGAAGGTGAACCAACCTACACGAGTTTAGTGGCAGCACCATGATGTTAGGTGAACCAACTTACACGAGTTAAGTGGCAGCACCATGATGGTAGGTGAACCAACCTACACTAGTTTAGTGGCAGCACCATGATGGTACGTGAACCAACCTACACGAGTTTAGTGGCAGCACCATGATGGTAGGTGAACCAATCTACACGAGTTTAGTGGCAGCACCACGATGGTAGGTGAACCAACCTACACGAGTTTAGTGGCAGCACCATGATAGTAGGTGAACCAACCTACACGAGTTTAGTGGCAGCACCATGATGGTAGGTGAACCAATCTACACGAATTTAGTAGCAGCACCATGATGGTAGGTGAACCAACCTAGAAGAGTTTAGTGGCAGCACCATGATGGTAGGTGAACCAACCTACACGAGTTTAGTGGCAGCACCATGATGGTAGGTGAACCAACGTACACAAGTTTAGTTGATGGTAGGTGAACCAACCTACACGAGTTTAGTGGCAGCACCATGATAGTAGGTAAACCAACCTACACGAGTTTAGTTGCAGCGCCATGATGGTAGGTGAACCAACCTACACGAGCTTAGTGGCAGCACAATGATGGTAGGTGAACCAACCTACACGAGTTTAGTGGCAGCACTCATGATGTAGGTGAACCAACATACACGAGTTTAGTGGCAGCACAATGATTGAAGGTGAACCAGCGGACACTAGTTTAGTGGCAGAACTATGATCGTAGGTGAACCAAACTGATGGTAGTAGAACCAATCTACACGAGTTTAGTGGCAGCATCTTGATGGTATGTGAACCAACCTACACGAGTTTAGTGGCAGCACAATGATGGAAGGTGAACCAACCTACACGAGATTAGTGTCAGCACTATGAAGGTAGGTGAACCAACCTGCACGAGTTGAGTGTCAGCACCATGATGGTAGATGAACCGACCTACACGAGATTAGTGTCAGCACTATGATGGTAGGTGAACCAACCTGCACGAGTTGAGTGTCAGCGCCATGATGGTAGATGAACCAACCTACACGAGTTTAGTGGCAGCACCATGATGGTAGGTGAACCAACCTGCATGAGTTTAGTGGCAGCACAATGATGGTAGGTGAACCAACCTACACGAGTTTAGTGGCAGCACCATGATGGTAGGTGAACCAACCTAGACGAGTTTAGTGGCAGCAGCATGATGGTAGGAGAACCAACCTACTCGAGTTTAGTATCAGCACCATGATGGTTGGTGAACCAACCTACAAGAGTTTAGTGGCAGAACCATGATGGTAGGTGAACCAACCTACACGAGTTTAGTGGCAGCACCATGATGGTAGGTAAACCAACCTACACTAGTTTAGTGTCAGCACCATGATGGTAGGTGAAACAACCTACACGAGTTGATTGTCAGCACCATGATGGTAGATGAACCAACCTACACGAGTGTAGTGTCAGCACCATGATGGTAGGTGAAACAACCTACACGAATTTAGTGTCAGCACCATGATGGTAGGTGAACCAACCTACACGAGTTTAGTGGCAGCACCTTGATGGTAGGTGAATCAACCTACATGAGTTTAGTGGCAGCACAATGATGGTAGGTGAACCAACCTACACGAGTTTAGTGGCAGCACCATGATGGAAGGTGAACCAACCTACACGAGTTTAGTGGCAGCACCATGATGGTAGGTGAACCAACCTACACGAGTTTAGTGGCAGCAGCATGATGGTAGGAGAACCAACCTACTCGAGTTTAGTATCAGAACCATGATGGTAGGTGAACCAACCTACAAGAGTTTAGTGGCAGAACCATGATGGTAGGTGAACCAACCTACACGAGTTTAGTGGCAGCACCATGATGGTAGGTGAAACAACCTACACGAGTTGATTGTCAGCACCATGATGGTAGATGAACCAACCTACACGAGTTTAGTGTCAGCACCATGATGGTAGATGAACCATCCTACACGAGTTTAGTGTCAGCACCATGATGGTAGGTGAAACAACCTACACGAATTGAGTGCCGGCACCATGATGGTAGGCGAGCCAACCTATACGAGTTGAATGTCAGCACCATGATTGTAGGTGAACCAATCTACATGAGTTTAGTGGCAGCACCATGATGGTAGGTGAACCAATCTACACGAGTTTAGTGGCAGCACCATGATGGTAGGTAAACCAACCTACACGAGTTTAGTGTCAGCACCATGATGGTAGGTGAAACAACCTACACGAGTTGATTGTCAGCACCATGATGGTAGGTGAACCAACCTACACGAGTTTAGTGTCAGCACCATGATGGTAGGTGAACCAACCTTCACGAGTTTAGTGTCAGCACCATGATGGTAGGTGAACCAACCTACACTAGTTTAGTGGCAGCACCATGATGGTACGTGAACCAACCTACACGAGTTTAGTGGCAGCACCATGATGGTAGGTGAACCAACCTGCATGAGTTTAGTGGCAGCACAATGATGGTAGGTGAACCAACCTACACGAATTTAGTGGCAGCACCATGATGGTAGGTGAACCAACCTAGAAGTGTTTAGTGGCAGCACCATGATGGTTGGTGAACCAACCTACAAGAGTTTAGTGGCAGAACCATGATGGTAGGTGAACCAACCTACACGAGTTTAGTGGCAGCACCATGATGGTAGGTGAAACAACCTATACGAGTTGATTGTCAGCACCATGATGGTAGATGAACCAACCTACACGAGTTTAGTGTCAGCACCATGATGGTAGGTGAAACAACCTATACGAGTTGAGTGTCAGCACCATGATGCAGGTGAAACAACCTACACGAATTGAGTGCCGGCACCATGATGGTAGGTGAGCCAACCTATACGAGTTGAGTGTCAGCACCATGATTGTAGGTGAACCAATCTGCACGAGTTTAGTGGCAGCACCATGATGGTAGGTGATCCAACCTACACCAGTTGAGCGTCAGTACCATGATGGTAGGTGAACCAACCTACACGAGTTGAGTGGCATCACCACGACGGTAGGTGACCCAACCTACACGAGTTTAGTGGCAGCACTATGATAGTAGGTAAACCAACCTACACGAGTTTAGTGGCAGCACCATGATGGTATATGAACCAGTCTACACGATTTTAATGGCAGCACCATGATGGTAGGTGAACCAACCTACACGAGTTTAATGGCAGCACCATGATGGTAGGTGAACCAACCTATACGAGTTTAGTGGCAGCACCATGATGGAAGGAGAACCAACCTACATGAGTTTAGTGGCAGCGCAATGATAGTAGGTGAACCAACCTACACGAGTTTAGTGGCAGCACCATGATGGTAGGTGAACCAACGTACACAAGTTTAGTTGTAGCACCATGATGGTAGGTGAACCAACCTAAACTAGTTTAGTGGCAGCACCATGATGGTAGGTGAACCAACCTAGACGAGTTTAGTGGCAGCGCCATGATGGAAGTAGAACCAACCTACACGAGTTTAGTGGCAGCACCATGATGGTAGTTGAACCAACCTACACAAGTTTAGTGGCAGCACCATGATGTTAGGTGAACCAACCTACACGAGTTCAGTCGCAGCACCATGAGGGTAGGTGAACCAACCTACACGAGTTTAGTGGCAGCACCATGATGGTAGGTGAACCAACCTACACGAGTTTAGTGGCAGAACCATGATGGTAGGTGAACCAACCTACACGAGTTTAGTGGCAGCACAATGATTGAAGGTGAACCAACGTACACTAGTTTAGTGGCAGCACCATGATGGTAGGTGACCCAACCTACACGAGTTTAGTGGCAGCACCATGATGGTAGAAGAACCAATCTACACGAGTTTAGTGGCAGCATCATGATGGTAGGTGAACCAACCTAAACGAGTTTAGCGTCAGCACCGTGATGGAAGGTGAAACATCCTACACGAGTTGATTGTCAGCACCATGATGGTAGATGAGCCAACCTAAACGAGTTTAGTGGCAGCACCATGATGGTAGGTGAACCAATGTACACGAGTTCAGTGTCAGCACCATGATGGTAGGTGAACCAACCTACACGAGTTTAGTGGCAGCACCATGATGGTAGGGGAACCAACCTACACGAGTTTAGTGGCAGCGCCATTATGGTAGGTGAACCAACCTACACGAGTTTAGTGGCAGCACCATGATGGTAGGTGAACCAATCTACACGAGTTTAGTGGCAGCACCATGATGGTAGGTGAACCAACCTACACGAGTTCAGTGGCAGCACCATGAGGGTAGGTGAACCAACCTACACGAGATGAGTGGCAGCACAATGACGGTAGGTGAACCAACCTACACGAGTTTAGTGGCAGCACAATGATTGTAGGTGACCAACATACACGAGTTTAGTGGCAGCACAATGATTGAAGGTGAACCAACGTACACTAGTTTAGTGGCAGCACTATGATCGTAGGTGAACCAACCTACACGAGTTTAGTGGCAGCCTCATGATGGTAGTAGAACCAATCTACACGAGTTTAGTGGCAGCATCTTGATGGTACGTGAACCAACCTACACGAGTTTAGTGGCAGCACCATGATGGTAGGTGAACCAACCTACACGAGTTTAGTGGCAGCACCATGATGGTAGGTGAACCAACCTACACGAGTTTAGTGTCAGCACCCAATGAGTGGTAGCACCAAACCAACCGACGCGAGTTTAGTGGCAGCACCATGATAATACGTGAACCAACGTACACGAGATTAGTGTCAGCACCATGATGGTAGGTGAACCAACCTACACGAGTTTAGTGGCAGCACCATGATGGTAGGTGAACCAACCTACACGAGTTTAGTGGCAGCACCATGATGGTAGGTGAACCAACCTACACGAGTTTAGTGGCAGCACCATGATGGAAGGAGAACCAACCTACATGAGTTTATTGGCAGCACAATGATGGTAGGTGAACCAACCTACTCGAGTTTAGTGGCAGCACAATGATTGTAGGTGAACCAACCTACACGAGTTTAGTGGCAGCACCATGATGGTAGGTGAACCAGCCTACGCGAGTTTAGTGGCAGCGCCATGATGGAAGGTGAACCAACCTGCACGAGTTTAATGGCAGCACCATGATGGTAGGTAAACCAACCTACACGAGTTTAGTGGCAGCACAATGATTGAAGGTGAACCAACGTACACTAGTTTAGTGGCAGCACCATGATGGTAGGTGAACCAACCTACACGAGTTTAGTGGCAGCACCATGATGGTAGGTGAACCAACCTACACGAGTTTAGTGGCAGCACCATGATGGTAGGTGAACCAACCTACATGAGTTTAGTGGCAGCACCTTGATGGTAGGTGAATCAACCTACACGAGTTTAGTGGCAGCACAATGATGGTAGGTGACCCCACCTACACGAGTTTAGTGGCAGCACCATGATGGTAGGGGAACCAACCTACACGAGTTTAGTGTCAGCACCATGATGGTAGGTGAAACAACCTATACGAGTTGAGTGTCAGCACCATGATGGTAGATGAACCAACCTACACGAGTTTAGTGTCAGCACCATGATGGTAGGTGAAACAACCTACACGAATTGAGTGCCGGCACCATGATGGTAGGTGAGCCAACCTATACGAGTTGAGTGTCAGCACCATGATTGTAGGTGAACCAATCTACACGAGTTTAGTGGCAGCACCATGATGGTAGGGGAACCAACCAACACCAGTTGTGTGTCAGTACCATGATGGTAGGTGAACCAACCTACACGAGTTTAGTGGCAGCACCATGATGGTAGGTGAACCAACCTTCACGAGTTCAGTGTAAGCACCATGATGGTAGGTGAACCAACATACACGAGTTTAGTGGCAGCACCATGATGGTAGATTTACCAAACTACATGAGTTTAGTGGCACAGCCATCATGGCAGGTAAACCAACCTACACGAGTTTAGTGGCAGCACCATGATAGTAGGTAAACCAACCTACACGAGTTTAGTGGCAGCACCATGATGGTAGGGGAACCAACCTACACGAGTTTAGTGGCAGCACCATGATGGTAGGTGAACCAACCTACACGAGCTTAGTGGCAGCACCATGATGGAATGTGAACCAATCTACACGAGTTTAGTGGCAGCACCATGATGGTAGGTGAACCAACCTACACGAGTTTAGTGGCAGCACCATGATGGTAGGTGAACCAACCTACACGAGATGAGTGGCAGCACAATGACGGTAGGTGAACCAACCTACACGAGTTTAGTGGCAGCACAATGATTGTAGGTGACCAACATACACGAGTTTATTGGCAGCACAATGATTGAAGGTGAACCAACGTACACTAGTTTAGTGGCAGCACTATGATCGTAGGTGAACCAACCTACTCGAATTTAGTGGCAGCCTCATGATGGTAGTAGAACCAATCTACTCGAGTTTAGTGGCAGCATCTTGATGGCACGTGAACCAACCTACACGAGTTTAGTGGCAGCACAATGATGGAATGTGAACCAACCGACGCGAGTTTAGTGGCAGCACCATGATAATACGTGAACCAACGTACACGAGATTAGTGTCAGCACCATGATGGTAGGTGAACCAACCTGCACGAGTTGAGTGTCAGTGCCATGATGGTAGATGAACCAACCTACACGAGTTTAGTGGCAGCACCATGATGGTAGGTGAACCAACCTGCATGAGTTTAGTGGCAGCACAATGATGGTAGGTGAACCAACAGCTACCACGAGTTTAGTGTCAGCTCCATGATGGTAGGTGAACCAACCTACACGAGTTTAGTGGCAGCACCATGATGGTAGGTGAACCAACCTACACGTGTTTAGTGGCAGCACCATGATGGTAGGTGAACCAACCTAGAAGAGTTTAGTGGCAGCACGATGATGGTAGATAAATCAACCTACACTAGTTTAGTGGCAGCACCATGATGGTAGGTGAACCAACCTACACGAGTTTAGTGGCAGCACCATGATGGAAGGTGAACCAACCTACATGAGTTTAGTGGCAGCGCCATGATGGTAGGTGAACCAACCTACACGAGTTTAGTGGCAGCACCATGATGGTAGGTGAACCAACCTACACGAGTTTAGTGGCAGCACCATGATGGTAGGTGAACCAACCTAAATGAGTTTAGCGTCAGTACCATGATGGTAGGTGAACCAACCTACACGAGTTGAGTGGCATCACCACGACGGTAGGTGACCCAACCTACACGAGTTTAGTGGCAGCACTATGATAGTAGGTAAACCAACCTACACGAGTTGAGTGGCAGCACCACGACGGTAGGTGACCCAACCTACACGAGTTTAGTGGCAGCACCATGATGGTAGGGGAACCAACCTACACGAGTTTAGTGTCAGCACCATGATGGTAGGTGAAACAACCTATACGAGTTGAGTTTGATTGTAGGTGAACCAACCTACACGAGTTTAGTGGCAGCACCATGATGGTATATGAACCAAACTACACGAGTTTAGTGGCAGCACCATGATGGTAGGTGAACCAACCTACACGAGTTTAGTGGCAGCACCATGATGGTAGGTGAACCAACCTACACGAGTTTAGTGGCAGCACCATGATGGTAGGTGAACCAACCTACACGAGTTTAGTGTCAGCACCATGATGGTAGGTGAACCAACCTACACGAGTTTAGTGGCAGCACCATGATGGTAGGTGAACCAACCTACACGAGTTTAGTGGCAGCAGCATCATGGTACTTGACCCAACTTACACGAATTTAGTAGCAGCACCATGATGGTACAGGAAACAAAGCTACACGAGTTTAGTGGCAGCACCATGATGGTATATGAACCAATCTACACGAGTTTAGTGGCAGCACCATGATGGTAGGTGAACCAACCTTCACGAGTTTAGTGGCAGCACCATGATGGTAGGTGAGCCAACCTACACGAGTTTAGAGGCAGAACCATGAAGGAAGATGAACCAACCTACTCGAGTTTAGTGGCAGCGCCATGATGGAAGGTGAACCAATATACACGAGTTTAGTGGCAGCACCATGATGGTAGGTGAACCAACCTACACGAATTTAGTGGCAGCACCATGATGGTAGGGGAACAAACCTACACGAGTTTAGTGGCAACACCATGATGGTAGGTGAACCAAACTACACGAGTTTTGTGGCAGCACCATGATGGAATGTGAACCAATCTACACAAGTTTAGTGGCAGCACCATGATGGTAGGTGAACCAACCTACACGAGTTTAGTGGCAGCACAATGATGGTAGGTGAATCAACCTACGCGAGTTTAGTGGCAGCACCATAATGGTACGTGAACCAACCTACATGAGTTTAGTGGCAGCACCATGATGGTAGGTGAACCAACCTACACGAGTTTAGTGGCAGCACCATGATGGTAGGTGAACGAACCTACACGAGTTTAGTGTCAGCACCATGATGGTAGGTGAAACAACCTACACGAATTGAGTGCCGGCACCATGATGGTAGGTGAGCCAACCTATACGAGTTGAGTGTCAGCACCATGATTGTAGGTGAACCAATCTGCACGAGTTTAGTGGCAGCACCATGATGGTAGGTGATCCAACCTACACCAGTTGAGCGTCAGTACCATGATGGTAGGTGAACCAACCTACACGAGTTGAGTGGCATCACCACGACGGTAGGTGACCCAACCTACACGAGTTTAGTGGCAGCACTATGATAGTAGGTAAACCAACCTACACGAGTTTAGTGGCAGCACCATGATGGTAGGTGAACCAACCTACACGAGTTTAGTGGCAGCACCATGATGGAAGGTGAACCAACCTACACGAGTTTAGTGGCAGCGCCATGATGGTAGGTGAACCAACCTACACGAGTTTAGTGGCAGCACCATGATGGAATGTGAACCAATCTACACGAGTTTAGTGGCAGCACCATGATGGTAGGTGAACCAACCTACACGAGTTCAGTGGCAGCACCATGAGGGTAGGTGAACCAACCTACACGAGATGAGTGGCAGCACAATGACGGTAGGTGAACCAACCTACACGAGTTTAGTGGCAGCACAATGATTGTAGGTGACCAACATACACGAGTTTAGTGGCAGCACAATGATTGAAGGTGAACCAACGTACACTAGTTTAGTGGCAGCACTATGATCGTAGGTGAACCAACCTACACGAGTTTAGTGGCAGCCTCATGATGGTAGTAGAACCAACCTACACGAGTTTAGTGGCAGCACAATGATGGAAGGTGAATCAACCTACGCGAGTTTAGTGGCAGCACAATGATGGAAGGTGAACCAACCGACGAGAGTTTAGTGTCAGCACCATGATGGTAGGTGAAACAACCTACACGAGTTGATTGTCAGCACCATGATGGTAGATGAACCAACCTTCACGAGTTTAGTGTCAGCACCATGATGGTATTTGAAACAACCTACACGAGTTTAGTGTCAGCACCATGATGGTAGGTGAACCAACCTACACGAGTTTAGTGGCAGCACCATGATGGTAGGTGAACCAACCTACACGAGTTTAGTGGCAGCACCTTGATGGTAGGTGAATCAACCTACATAAGTTTAGTGGCAACACAATGATGGTAGGTGAACCAACCTACACGAGTTTAGTGGCAGCACCATGATGGTAGGTGAACCAACCTACACAAGTTTAGTGGCAGCAGCATGATGGTCGGAGAACCAACCTACACGAGTTTAGTGGCAGCACCATGATGGTAGGTGAACCAACCTACACGAGTTTAGTGTCAGCACCATGATGGTAGGTGAACCAACCTACACGAGTTTAGTGGCAGCACCATGATGGTAGGTGAACCAACCTACACGAGTTTAGTGGCAGCACCATGATGGTAGGTGAACCAACCTACACGAGTTTAGTGGCAGCACAATGATGGTAGGTGAACCAACCTACATGAGTTTAGTGGCAGCACAATGATGGTAGGTGAACCAACCTACACGAGTTTAGTGGCAGCACCATGATGGAAGGTGAACCAACCTACACGAGTTTAGTGGCAGCACCATGATGGTAGGTGAACCAACCTACACGAGTTTAGTGGCAGCAGCATGATGGTCGGAGAACCAACCTACTCGAGTTTAGTTTCAGCACCATGATGGTAGGTGAACCAACCTACAAGAGTTTTGTGGCAGAACCATGATGGTAGGTGAACCAACCTACACGAGTTTAGTGGCAGCACCATGATGGTAGGTGAAACAACCTACACGAGTTGATTGTCAGCACCATGATGGTAGATGAACCAACCTACACGAGTTTAGTGTCAGCACCATGATGGTAGATGAACCAACCTACACGAGTTTAGTGTCAGCACCATGATGGTAGGTGAAACAACCTACACGAATTGAGTGCCGGCACCATGATGGTAGGTGAGCCAACCTATACGAGTTGAGTGTCAGCACCATGATTGTAGGTGAACCAATCTACACGAGTTTAGTGGCAGCACCATGATGGTAGGGGAACCAACCAACACCAGTTGTGTGTCAGTACCATGATGGTAGGTGAACCAACCTACACGAGTTTAGTGGCAGCACCATGATGGTAGGAGAACCAACCTTCACGAGTTCAGTGTAAGCACCATGATGGTAGGTGAACCAACCAAAACGAGTTTAGTGGCAGCACCATGATGGTAGATTAACCAAACTACATGAGTTTAGTGGCACAGCCATGATGGCAGGTAAACCAACCTACACGAGTTTAGTGGCAGCACCATGATAGTAGGTAAACCAACCTACACGAGTTTAGTGGCAGCACCATGATGGTAGGGGAACCAACCTACACGAGTTTAGTGGCAGCGCCATGATGGTAGGTGAACCAACCAACACGAGTTTAGTGGCAGCACCATGATGGAATGTGAACCAATCTACACGAGTTTAGTGGCAGCACCATGATGGTAGGTGAACCAACCTACACGAGTTCAGTGGCAGCACCAAGAGGGTAGGTGAGCCAACCTACACGAGATGAGTGGCAGCACAATGACGGTAGGTGAACCAACCTACACGAGTTTAGTGGCAGCACAATGATTGTAGGTGACCAACATACACGAGTTTAGTGGCAGCACAATGATTGAAGGTGAACCAACGTACACTAGTTTAGTGGCAGCACTATGATCGTAGGTGAACCAACCTACACGAGTTTAGTGGCAGCCTCATGATGGTAGTAGAACCAATCTACACGAGTTTAGTGGCAGCATCTTGATGGTACGTGAACCAACCTACACGAGTTTAGTGGCAGCACAATGATGGAAGGTGAATCAACCTACGCGAGTTTAGTGTCAGCACCATGATGGTACGTGAACCAACATACACGAGTTTCGTGGCAGCACAATGATGGTAGGTGAACCAACCTACACGAGTTGAGTGTCAGTACCATGATGGTAGGTAAGCCAACCTACACGAGTTTAGTGGCAGCACCATGATGGTAGGTGAACCAACCTACACGAATTTAGTGGCAGCACCATGATGGTAGGTGAACCAACCTACACGAGTTGATTGTCAGCACCATGATGGTAGGGGATCCAACCTACACCAGTTGAGCGTCAGTACCATGATGGTAGGTGAACCAACCTACACGAGTTGAGTGGCATCACCACGACGGTAGGTGACCCAACCTACACGAGTTTAGTGGCAGCACCATGATAGTAGGTAAACCAACCTACACGAGTTTAGTTGCAGCGCCATGATGGTAGGTGAACCAACCTACACGAGCTTAGTGGCAGCACCATGATGGTAGGTGAACCAACCTACACGAGTTTAGTGGCAGCACCATGATGGTAGGTGAAACAACCTACACGAGTTTAGTGGCAGCACCATGATGGTAGGTGAACAGTGGCAGCACCATGATGGTTGAGTGTGATGGTAGGTGAACCAACCTACACGAGTTTAGTGGCAGCACCATGATGGTAGGTGAACCAACCTACACGAGTTTAGTGGCAGCACCATGATGGTAGGTGAACCAACCTACACGAGTTTAGTGGCAGCACCATGATGGTAGGTGAACCAACCTACACGAGTTTAGTGGCAGCACCATGATGGTAGGTGAAACAACCTACACGAGTTTAGTGGCAGAACCATGATGGTAGGTGAACCAACCTACACGAGTTTAGTGGCAGCACAATGATGGTAGGTGAACCAACCTACACGAGTTTAGTGGCAGCACCATGATGGTAGGTGAACCAACCTACACGAGTTTAGTGGCAGCACCATGATGGTAGGTGAACCAACCTACACGAGTTTAGTGGCAGCACCATAATGGTACGTGAACCAACCTACATGAGTTTAGTGGCAGCACCATGATGGTAGGTGAACCAACCTACACGAGTTTAGTGGCAGCACCATGATGGTAGGTGAACCAACCTACACGAGTTTAGTGTCAGCACCATGATGGTAGGTGAAACAACCTACACGAATTTAGTGTCAGCACCATGATGGTAGGTGAACCAACCTACACGAGTTTAGTGTCAGCACCATGATGGTAGGTGAACCAACCTACACGAGTTTAGTGGCAGCACCATGATGGTAGGTGAACCAACCTACACGAGTTTAGTGTCAGCACCATGATGGTAGGTGAACCAACCTACACGAGTTTAGTGGCAGCACCATGATGGTAGGTGAACCAACCTACACGAGTTTAGTGTCAGCACCATGATGGTAGGTGAACCAACCTACACGAGTTTAGTGGCAGCACCATGATGGTAGGTGAACCAACCTACACGAGTTTAGTGGCAGCACCATGATGGTAGGTGAACCAACCTACACGAGTTTAGTGGCAGCACCATGATGGTAGGTGAACCAACCTACACGAGTTTAGTGGCAGCACCATGATGGAAGGTGAACAAACCTACACGAGATTAGTGGCAGCACCATGATGGTAGGTGAACCAACCTACACGAGTTTAGTGGCAGCACCATGATGGAAGGAGAACCAACCTACACGAGTTTAGTGGCAGCACCATGATGGTAGGTGAACCAACCTACACGAGTTTAGTGGCAGCACAATGATGGTAGGTGAACCAACCTACACGAGTTTAGTGGCAGCACCATGATGGTAGGAGAAACAACCTACACGAGTTTAGTGGCAGAACCATGATGGTAGGTGAACCATCCTACACGAGTTTAGTGGCAGAACCATGATGGTAGGTGAACCATCCTACACGAGTTTAGTGGCAGCACCTTGATGGTAGGTGAATCAACCTACATGAGTTTAGAGGCAGCACAATGATGGTTGGTGAACCAACCTACACGAGTTTAGTGGCAGCACCATGATGGTAGGTGAGCCAACCTACACGAGTTTAGTGGCAGCACCATGATGGTAGGTGAACCAACCTACACGAGTTTAGTGGCAGCACCATGATGGTAGGTGAACCAACCTACACGAGTTTAGTGTCAGCACCATGATGGTAGGTGAACCAACCTACACGAGTTTAGTGGCAGCACCATGATGGTAGGTGAACCAACCTACACGAGTTTAGTGTCAGCACCATGATGGTAGGTGAACCAACCTACACGAGTTTAGTGGCAGCACCATGATGGTAGGTGAACCAACCTACACGAGTTTAGTGGCAGCACCATGATGGTAGGTGAACCAACCTACACGAGTTTAGTGGCAGCACCATGATGGTAGGTGAACCAATCTACACGAGTTTAGTGGCAGCACCATGATGGTAGGAGAACCAACCTACACGAGTTTAGTGGCAGCACCATAATGGTAGGTGAACCAACCTACACGAGTTTAGTGGCAGCACCATGATGGTAGGTGAACCAACCTACACGAGTTTAGTGGCAGCACCATGATGGTAGGGGAACCAACCTACACGAGTTTAGTGGCAGCGCCATTATGGTAGGTGAACCAACCTACACGAGTTTAGTGGCAGCACCATGATGGTAGGTGAACCAATCTACACGAGTTTAGTGGCAGCACCATGATGGTAGGTGAACCAACCTACACGAGTTCAGTGGCAGCACCATGAGGGTAGGTGAACCAACCTACACGAGATGAGTGGCAGCACAATGACGGTAGGTGAACCAACCTACACGAGTTTAGTGGCAGCACAATGATTGTAGGTGACCAACATACACGAGTTTAGTGGCAGCACAATGATTGAAGGTGAACCAACGTACACTAGTTTAGTGGCAGCACCATGATGGTAGGTGAACCAACCTACACGAGTTTAGTGGCAGCACCATGATGGTAGGTGAAGCAACCTACACGAGTTTAGTGGCAGCATCATGAAGGTAGGTGAACCAACCTAAACGAGTTTAGTGGCAGCACAATGATGGAAGGTGAACCAACCTACGCGAGTTTAGTGGCAGCACCATGATGGTACATGAACCATCCTACACGAGCTTAGTGTCAGCACCATGATGATAGGTGAATCGACCTGCACAAGTTGAGTGTCAGCGCCATGATGATAGATGAACCAACCTACACGAGTTTAGTGGCAGCACCATGATGGTAGGTGAACAAACATACACGAGTTTATTGGCAGCATCATGATGGTAGGTGAACCGACCTACACGAGTTGAGTATCAGCACCATGATGCTAGGTGAACCAAGCTACACGATTTGAGTGTCAGCACCATGATGGTAGGTGAACCAACCTACACGAGTTGAGTGTCAGTACCATGATGGTAGGTGAGCCAACCTAAACGAGTTTAGTGGCAGCACCATGATGGTAGGTGAACCAATGTACACGAGTTCAGTGTCAGCACCATGATGGTAGGTGAGCCAACCTACACGAGTTTAGAGGCAGCACCATGAAGGTAGATGAACCAACCTACACGAGTTTAGTGGCAGCGCCATGATGGAAGGTGAACCAACATACACGAGTTTAGTGGCAGCACCATGATGGTAGGTGAACCAACCTACACGAGTTGAGTGGCAGCACCATGATGGTAGGTGAACCAACCTACACGAATTTAGTGGCAGCACCATGATGGTAGGGGAAACAAACCTACACGAGTTTAGTGGCAACACCATGATGGTAGGTGAACCAAACTACACGAGTTTAGTGGCAGCACCATGATGGAATGTGAACCAATCTACACAAGTTTAGTGGCAGCACCATGATGGTAGGTGAAACAACCTACACGAATTGAGTGCCGGCACCATGATGGTAGGTGAGCCAACCTATACGAGTTGAGTGTCAGCACCATGATTGTAGGTGAACCAATCTACACGAGTTTAGTGGCAGCACCATGATGGTAGGGGAACCAACCAACACCAGTTGTGTGTCAGTACCATGATGGTAGGTGAACCAACCTACACGAGTTTAGTGGCAGCACCATGATGGTAGGTGAACCAACCTTCACGAGTTCAGTGTAAGCACCATGATGGTAGGTGAACCAACATACAGGAGTTTAGTGGCAGCACCATGATGGTAGATTTACCAAACTACATGAGTTTAGTGGCACAGCCATCATGGCAGGTAAACCAACCTACACGAGTTTAGTGGCAGCACCATGATAGTAGGTAAACCAACCTACACGAGTTGAGTGGCACCACCACTATGGTTGGTGACCCAACCTACACGAGTTTAGTGGCAGCACCATGATGGTAGGGGAACCAACCTACACGAGTTTAGTGGCAGCGCCATGATGGTAGGTGAACCAACCAACACGAGTTTAGTGGCAGCACCATGATGGAATGTGAACCAATCTACACGAGTTTAGTGGCAGCACCATGATGGTAGGGGAACCAACCTACACGAGTTTAGTGGCAGCGCCTATTATGGTAGGTGAACCAACCTACACGAGTTTAGTGGCAGCACAATGATTGTAGGTGAACCAACCTACATGAGTTTAGTGGCAGCTCCATGATGGTAGGTGAACCAACCTACACAAGTTTAGTTGTAGCCGCATGATGGTAGGAGAACCAACCTACAGGAGTTTAGTGTCAGCACCATGATGGTAGGTGAACCAACCTGCACGAGTTGAGTGTCAGCGCCATGATGGTAGATGAACCAACCTACACGAGTTTAGTGGCAGCACCATGATGGTAGGTGAACAAACATACACGAGTTTATTGGCAGCACCATGATGGTACGTGAACCGGCCTACACGAGTTGAGTATCAGCACCATAATGGTAGGTGAACCAAGCTACACGATTTGAGTGTCAGCACCATGATGGTATGTGAGCCAACCTAAACGAGTTGAGTGTCAGCACCATGATGGCAGGTGAAACAACCTACACGAGTTTCGTGGCAGCACCATGATGGTAGGTGAACCAACCTACACGAGTTGAGTGTCAGTACCATGATGGTAGGTAAGCCAACCTACACGAGTTTAGTGGCAGCACCATGATGGTAGGTGAACCAACGTACACGAGTTCAGTGTTAGCACCATGATGGTAGGTGAACCAACCTACACGAGTTTAGTGTCTACACCATTATGGTAGGTGAACCAACCTACACGAGTTTAGTGTCAGCACCATGATGGTAGGTGAACCAACCTACACGAATTTAGTGTCAGCACCTTGATGGTAGGTGAACCAACCTACACGAATTTAGTGTCAGCACCATGATGGTAGGTGAACCAACCTACACGAGTTTAGTGGCATCACCATGATGGTAGGGGAAGCAACTTACACGAGTTTAGTGGCAGCATCATGATGGTAGGTGACCCAACCTGCACGAGTTCAGTGGCAGCACCTTGATGGTAGTTGAACCAACCTACACGAGTTTAGTGTCAGCACCATGATTTTAGGTGAACCATCCTACAGTAGTTTAATGGCAGCACCATGATGGTAAGTGAACCAACATACACGAGTTTAGTGGCAGCACCATGATCGTAGGTGAACCAACCTACACGAGTTTAGTGGCAGCAGCATAATGGTAGTTGAACCAACCTACACGAGTTTAGTGTCAGCACCATGATGGTAGGTGAACCAACCTACACGAGTTTAATGGCAGCACCATGATGGTAGGTAAACCAACCTACACGAGTTCAGTGGCAGCACAATGATGGTAGGTGAACCAACCTACACGAGTTTAGTGTCAGCACCATGATGGTAGGTGAACCAACCTACACGAGCTTAGTGGCAGCACCATGATGGTAGGTGAACAAACCTACACGAGTTTAGTGGCAGCATCATGATGGTAGGTGAACCAACCTTCACGAGTTTAGTGGCAGCACCATGATGGTAGGTGAACCAACCTACATGAGTTTAGTGGCAGCACCATGATGGTAGGTGAACCAACCTACTCGAGTTTAGTGGCAGCACCATGATGGTAGGTGAACCAACCTACACGAGTTTAGTGGCAGCACCATGATGGTAGGTGAACCAACCTACACGAGTTTAGTGGCAGCACCATTATTGTATGTGACACAACCTACACGAGTTTAGTGGGAGCACCATGTTGGTAGGTGAACCAACCTACACGAGTTTAGTGGCAGCACCATGATGGTAGGTGAGCCAACCTACACGAGTTTAGTGGCAGCACCATGATGGTAGGTGAACCATCCTTCACGAATTTAGTGGCAGCAGCATGATGATATGTGAACCAACCTACACGAGTTTAGTGGCAGTACCATGATGGTAGGTGAACCAACCTACACGAGTTTAGTGTCAGCACCATGATGGTAGGTGAACCAGCCTACACGAGTTTAGTGGCAGCACCATGATGGTACGTGAACCAACCTACACGAGTTTAGTGGCAGCACCATGATGGTAGGGAAACCAACCTACACGAGTTTACTGGCTGCACCATGATGGTAGGTGAACCAACTTTCACGAGTTTAGTGGCAGCATCATAATGGAAGGTGAACCAACCTTCACGAGTTTAGTGGCAGCACCATGATGGTAGGTGAACCAACCAACACGAGTTTAGTGTCAGCTCCATGGTGGTAGGTGAACCAACCTACACGAGTTTAGTGGCAGCACCATGATGGTAGGTGAACCAACCTACACGAGTTTAGTGGCAGAACCATGATGGTAGGTGAACCAACCAACACGAGTTTAGTGTCAGCTCCATTGTGGTAGGTGAACCAACCTACACGAGTTTAGTGGCAGCACCATGATGGTAGGTGAACCAACCTACACGAGTTTAGTGGCAGCACCATGATGGTAGGTGAACCAACCTACACGAATTTAGTGTCAGCACCATGATGGTAGGTGAACCAACCTACACGAGTTTAGTGGCAGCACCATGATGGTAGGTGAACCAACCTACACGAGTTTAGTATCGTATACAATGCGTTGAGTTAAACAACTTTTGAAGCTTTTTGTTGATATGTAGAGCCTTAAGTGGAGTCTTAAGTGGAGTCTTAAGTGGAGTCTTAAGTGGAGTCTTAAGTTGAGTCTTAAGTGAAGTCTTTAGAGGAGTCTTTAATATGTAAAGTGTTACCAGGAGGAGGTGCTCGCATCAAGAAAAATTATGAAAACGTTGTATCGTGGAAGATAGATGAAAAAATTTAAGGAAATATTTATTGCTGGAAAATTATTTTATTGATGAATTGGTGATGCGTTTGTTTGATCCTGTTGAGTGGAATCATGAATTACTTCTGTGCTATTATAACTTGTTAATACCATATCAGTGGCACAAGTCACATACCTGGAAATGTATGAAGACAGTTAAAGGTAAGAAATATGTTTTTTGTAAGGGTGTTTTGTTGATGGTTTGATATGGAGTATTGAGCAGGTGAAACCCATGTGTGTGTACTCACATGGGTTGTTGTTGCAGGGGTCGTTTCATAGCTCCTGGCCCCGCCTCTTCACTGGTCGCTACTAGGTCACACTCCCTGAACCAGGAGCTTCATCATACCTCTGCTTAAAGCTATGTATGGTTCCTTCCTCCACTACATCGCTACCCAAACTGTATCACTTCCTTACTACTCTGTGACTGAAGAAATACTTCGTAACATCTCTGTGATTCATCTGAGTCTTCAGCTTCCAACTGTGTCCCCTTGTTGCTGTGTCCCATCTCTGGAACATCCTATCTTTGTCCACCTTGTCAATTCCTTTCAGTGGTGACGTGTACTTAGCCAGTGGTGACGTGTACTTAGCTCAGTGGTGACGTGTACTTAGCTCTGTGAAGTTCTGTCTAGTGTGTTCTCCGTGAATCTGTACACGATGTCCTCTCTTGAGCAACTGTACCAGCAGCTGAAAGAGGAGCTTAGGGTTGCTAAGCTTGAGATAAGGCGCCTGGCGGAGGAAAACAAGAGGATTCGAAGTAATCCTCCTGTTGTGAGTCCTCAGGTCAAGAGAGGAACTTGGTCAGTTGCCGGCAACATGGAACAAAGCTGAAAATCAAGAAGTCTGTTGGAGTTGCGGAAACAACGAAGATCCAGAAGATAGCTGTGGAGACTTCCAACCCATTTTCGGTGTTACCAGACGAATGTGGATTGTCTACTTGGAACGTCACAACGAGCACCAAGGGAGCATTGGCAGACGTGAGTGAGACATCCCTTGATACCCTAATGAAGACAATCAAGAACGTCACGACAAATTCCACAAATGAAGGTAAGAACAATGTTTTATTTGGAGACAGTCAGGTTAAGTTTATGGATAGGGTCTTTTGTCTAAGGGACAGGAAGAGGAGGCAGAGGGTATGTTTTCCTGGGGCTGGGATGGGGGATGGTAATGGGAGCAATCCTATTATCTGCCTCAGTGCGGTAGGCAACGATGTTGGCAGACGTAGGAGTGAGGACCTGATTAGCAGGTATAGGTCAGCAATAAAGATAATTAGGAAGAAGGGTGGGGACCCTGTCATATGTGGTATTTTGCCAAGGAGAGGAATTGGAAATGAATGGTTGTCCAGGGCAATTGGTGTCAATTGCTGGCTGGACAAATACTGTAAGGAAGATGCCAGGGATGGGGTTCACTTATCTAGGTCTGGGGTGGCAACACTGGCAACTGCAGTGGAGGGAGCTGTTAGGTCTTTAAACTAGGAATGGATAGTGGTATGGGTTTTGGTGTGAATACAGTGAACTCCCAGTGTAGTAATACTATGAGTTCTAGTGGAACTAGTAATAGGCAGAATAAGGTGGATATTGGAAAGCCAATGGCACTAGGCGACATGGACAGTAATAGGTTTAGTGAAAAAACAGATATGAGCAGGAAGGGTAAAGAGAAAGGAAGGTCTTTAAAATTATATTATGCTAATTGCTGTAGTGCTAGGAATAAGATGGATGAGTTGAGATTAGTTGCTAGTGCAGGTAACATTGATGTATTTGCAATCACTGAGACATGGTTTAATTCCAAAAGTCGGAACATGCCTTCAGAATGTCACATCAGGGTTTTAAATTGTTCCAAGTAGATAGAAATATCGATAAGGGAGGTGGGGTGGCACTGTATGTCCGAGATCACTTGAACTGTTGCATAGAAACGAGTATTAAATCTGAAGTAACACATACAGAGTCTGTTTGGATAGAATTTTCGGAGGGGCATAAAAAATTGATTCTAGGAGTGATATACCGTCCCCCAAACTTAGAGAGGGACCAAGGGAAATTACTGTGGGAGGAAATTGTTAAGGCCACAAGGAACGATAATGTAGTAATTCTAGGGAACTTTAACTTTAGTCACATTGATTGGAATTTCTTGACTGGGAATTTAGAATCAAATGACTCCTTAGAAGTAGTTCAGGAATGTTTTTTGAAGCAGTTTGTGACAGAACCTACAAGGGGAAATAACCTAATTGATTTGGTTCTGGCGAACAAGGAAACCCTTCTTAATAATTTAGAAATTAATGAGGAACTTGGCACAAGCGATCACAAATCAATTACCTTTAGCATAGAATGGAAGTATGATAGTAGGGACAACTCAGTAAAAGTTCCAGATTTTCGCTTAGCAGATTACAATGGGCTTACAGAACACTTATCATCTGTTGACTGGGGTGGCGGGGAGAGCTGTCAATGTGACAGTTTTCTGAGCACTGTGCATGCTGCTCAAAGAACGTTTATCCCGCATAAAGAAATTAGATCAAATAGAAATGACCCAAAATGGATGAATAATAGGTTGAAATATCTACTAGGGCATAAGAAAGGAATTTATAGGCGTATCAAAAGAGGTGAGGGTCATCTTATGAATCAGTATATTGACATTAAGAGGGACATTAAAAAGGGGATAAGAAAAGCTAAAAGGGACTATGAAATTAAAGTTGCTAGGGATTCTAAAACTAGCCCAAAAAGTTTTTTCCAGGTCTATAGAACAAAAGTTAGAGATAAGATAGGTCCCCTTAAAAATAACTATGGGCATCTTACTGGCAAAGAGAATGAAATGTGCTCGATTTTAAATAATTATTTTCTCTCGGATTTTACACAGGAAGACACTAACAATATTTCAGTAATTAATTTTTATAGTGGGCTAGAAGAAGATAAATTATGTAACATCACAGCCACTAGTGAAATGGTTGTGAAGCAGACAGACAGACTGAAGCAAAATAAGTCGCCGGGTCCTGATGAGGTTTTTTCAAGGGTTCTTAAGGAATACAAAATGGAGCTCTGTGAACCATTAACTAATATCTTTAATTTATCTCTTCAAACAGGTGTAGTGTCTGATATGTGGAAGATGGCTAATGTAATTCCTATTTTTAAAACAGGGGACAAGTCGTTACCGTCAAATTACCGCCCAATAAGCCTGACCTCAATTGTAGGCAAATTACTAGAGTCAATTATAGCTGAGATTATAAGAAGCCATCTCGATAAGCATAGCTTGATTAATGATACTCAGCATGGATTCACAAGAGGCCGGTCTCGTCTAACTAATTTATTAACTTTCTTCAGTAAAGCTTTTGAGGCTGTTGACCACGATAAAGAATTTGATATCATTTACTTAGATTTTAGTAAGGCTTTTGATAGAGTTCCACACCAAAGACTGTTAAAGAAAGTGGCAGCTCATGGCATTGGGGGAAAAGTGCTCTGGTGGGTCGAGTCATGGCTCACAGACAAGAAGCAGAGAGTGTCCATAAATGGGGATCTGTAACAAGTGGCGTTCCACAGGGATCAGTCTTGGGCCCGTTGTTGTTTATAATATATATCAATGATCTTGATGAGGGAATTACTAGTGATATGAGCAAATTCGCCGATGACACAAAGATAGGTAGGATAATTGATTCAAACGTAGATGTTATGGAACTTCAGGAGGATTTAAACAAACTCTATTCTTGGTCAGAAAAGTGGCAGATGCAGTTCAATGTAGATAAATGCAAGGTTCTGAAGCTCGGGAGCGTCCATAACAATAGCACTTATAAGTTAAATGATGTAGAACTTAGCCATACAGATTGTGAAAAAGACTTGGGGGTATGGTGAGCAGCAACCTTAAACCAAAACAGCAATGCCTAAGCGTACGTAATAAGACAAATATATTACTGGGATTTATATCAAGAAGTGTAAGCAACAGTAGTCCAGAGGTCATACTGCAGCTTTATACATCATTAGTAAGGCCTCACCTAGATTATGCAGCTCAATTCTGGTCTCCATATTACAGAATGGACATAAATTCGCTAGAAAATATTCAGCGTAGGATGACTAAATTAATACATAGCATTAGAAATCTTCCTTATGAAGAAAGATTGAAGTCTCTTAAGTTACATTCACTTGTTAGACGAAGAATGAGGGGAGACCTGATCGAAGTGTATAAGTGGAAGATAGGTATTAATAAAGGAGATATTAATAAGGTCTTGAGGATGTCTCTCCAAGAGAGAACCCGCAGTAATGGATTTAAATTAGATAAGTTTAGATTTAGAAAGGACATAGGAAAGTATTGGTTTGGAAATTGGGTAGTTGATGAGTGGAACAGTCTACCTAGTTGGGTTATTGAGGCTAGGATTTGGGTAGTTTCAAATTTAGGTTGGATAAGTACATGAGTGGGAAGGGTTGGATTTGAGTGGGACTTGCACATCAGAACTTATTACTTGGGTAGCATTGAAAATTTGGGTTGTTTTATTAGTGGGATGAATTGTAAAGGACCTGCCAAGTATGGGCCAAGAGGCCTGCTGCAGTGTTCCTCTTTTCTTATGTTCTTATTTTGTATGTCGTTATCATGTCCCCCCTATCTCTCCTGTCCTCCAGTGTCGTCAGGTTGGTTTCCGTTAACCTCTCCTCATAGGACATACCTCTTAGCTCTGGAACTAGTCTTGTTGCAAACCTTTGCACGTTCTCTAGTTTCTTTACATGCTTGGCTATGTGCGGGTATACTGTGTATTCGAAGGTTAAAACCACATGATTGCTGGCCCCAAGGAGTCTTTCATATATGATGTCCTCAATATCTGCACTACTCAAGGTGAATACTAGGTCCAGTCTTGCTGGTTCATCCTCTCCTCTCTCTCTGGTAGTGTCCCTTACATGTTGGTACATGAAGTTTCCCAGTAATACCTCCATCATCTAAGCCCTTCATGAATCTTGGCCCCCATGTGGCTCCAAGTTCTCCCAATCGATCTCCTTGTGGTTAAAGTCACCAATGATCAATAGCTTTGCCCTGCATGCATGAGCTCTTTTGGCCACTGCTGCCAGTGTGTCAACCATCGCACTATTGCTCTCATCATACTCTTGTCTTGGCCTCCTGCTGTTCTGTGGTGGGTTATACATCACTGCAATTACCACCTTGGGACCTCCAGACTGAAGTGTTCCCGCTATGTAATCACTTGCTTCTCCGCTGTCTCCTCTCTCCAGCTCATCAAAATTCTATTGGATTTTAATCAGCAGTGCCACTCCTCCACCCCCCTGTTCCCTCTGTTTTTCCTCAGGATCTGATATCCCATTGGAAAGATGGCATCTGTTATCATACCTGTGACCTTGGTTTCTGTGAGAGCTATGATGTCTGGTGATGCCTCTTTGACTCTTTCCTGCCACTCCTCCCACATATGTTATTCCATCAGCATTTGTGTACCATACCTTCAGTTTCCTCTCAAACACTGCGTTTTGGGAGGTTTGTGGGGGTGGGAGACCTGGTAGTGTACTGTGGGATTCTATAGCTGAGTGTTGGGTGGGAGGTGGAGTTCTAGGGATGGTTCTGTGGGTGCTTGCTCTTGTTGCTCTGCCCTGCTCTGGTTGACCTCAGGTGATTCTGTCCTTATCTTCCTTCCTAGCTCCTTTCGCTTTTTTGTCCTCTCCCTCAGCTACTGTTTTTCTGTTTGTGTTCTGTCTCTGTCTAGGAACACCCTCTTGTATTATGCCGAGTACCTCAACCATGGTTTCTTTTGGAGGATCCTGTTCCACACTGGTTCAGTCCTGAAAATCAGCTTGATCGGTCATTTTCTCCCTTCAAGTGCCAACCTATTCCATGAAAATTTTCAATCTCGTCCGTGTCCTCTTCACCTATTTATGTGATGATGTTCCCAATCTCCTTTCTGCCTGCTGTCTTTCAGTGTGTGTCCTTCCCTCACTCTCCTGAAGCCCATGAATAAACACTGACTTTGCCCTTTCCTCCTCCCATTGCCTTTCCCACTGTGACTCTGATTCCTGTCTGTACATGGCCATTTTCTCCCTTGTTTTTTCCAGTAGCTCTTGGTAGCATGGTCGTTAGATTCCTTACTCCTCCGTTACCTACTGGTCTTATCTCTCAGGAACAGTTTGAGAGGTTTGAACGCTTCATAATGTTGCAGACTGCACAAATAGAGGCACAGAGGAAATTGAACGAAGAAGATTTCGAGAGAGAAAATGTTCGTCTTGGAAGACAACCGACTGATAGATCACAGGACACATTTAATGTGCAGAAAGCTGCATCCATGGCTCCTAAGTTTTTTGAGAGTGACTTAGACACCTATTTTTATTGTGGCATTTCACTCTCCAGTTTATCAAGTTGGCTTGAGAGAGCCGTTGCCAGGTAAGTGCTATTTATTACAACCAGAAGTGCTGGCCACGTAAGCACTGGGCTACCTTGTTGCACACAGCTTTGACAGGAAGAGCTCAAACTTGTACTGCTGCTTTACCATTTGCCAAGTACATTAGTTATGACGCTGTCAAACGAACTATTCTAGAGACTTATAACTTGTTACCTGTAAGTTATCAAAGCGCATTTCGTACGTTACAACGACGACAAGATCAAACTTGTGTAGAGTTTGCTCGTGAGAAAAAAGTTGCATTTGAGAGGTGGTGTAGGTCTGTCAAGTGTAACAACTACGACAGCCTTGTTCAGTTGTTACTACACGAAGAGTTTAACAACTGTATGTCTGCTGACATAAAAGAATATCTGATCGATCATACTACCTCGGATATTCTGGAAACTGCAGCATTAGCAGACAATTACGAGATTTCTCACAAACTTGTACATACTAAAACACAAAGAAACAAGGTAACTAAAGATTGTCTTAAAAGTTGGCAACCTAAATCAGCTGCTAATTGGCGGCCTGATGTACCTGCTACTGTAACTTCTCATACCTTTACCAGGAAAACTCACAATCCTGAATCTGTCTCTGTGGCTAGACAGAAATCTTATATCGAGAAGAAGAAAGTTAAATGCACCTATTGTAACAGAAAAGGACATGCTAGAGAGTATTGCTATAAGCTGGAAAGAGATACGAGAAACAGTCGTGCGGCTGGCGCCCCCACTCAAGTCATATCCTCTTCCGAGCAACAAAGACACCAAAATCCTAGTAATATCTCTGATCCTACTGTTTTAGATAATATTACTCAGAACAGATGACTAATGTCTGAGAGTGTACCTGACGAAAAGATTCGTTCAGCGATGAGTCCTTACTTTTCGAGAGGTAAAGTAGGATTTGACGAATCACATCTAACTGAGATAATTACTTTCAGAGACACTGGCAGTTATCTCACGTTATTGAGAGAAGATGTACTGCCCATAATTGATGATACCTATTGCAAGATAGATATATTGTTAGAAGCCTATGGTGAGGCTGTTATAAAAGTACCTCTTCACAAAATTTATATTGAAACAAGCTATTATACTGGTTATATTTCAGTGGGTATATCCAGTGGTGTATTTCCCATCTGGTCAGTGGACTTGTTGATAGGGAACGTTATCCTTCATGCTGGTATATGTAAAGAACCACTTGTGATTGATAATAACACTGATGATAATTATGCCATTGAAGCTTGTAGAGAGAAACCTATTTTATTTCCTCTCAGCGCAATTACTAGAGCTATGTCAAAGATTCAACAACCATCCTTGTATCCTGTTGAGTTAGTGGATGACAATGATTTGGGCTTGAATATGTTGTTTAGTGACGCTCTGCGCCCAGGATCATTAACACTGACTCTCCCCGGTCATCAACCTAGTCAGGACACAACTGACGTTAAATTTCTTACTCATGATGATTTAATCAAGGATCAGTTTGTTGATCAGTCACTGGAAAGACTGAGAGATATAGCAGTTACTGAGAGTGAAGTAAAGGATCTCGTTAATTGTTACTATTATAGTAATGGTGTACTGATGGAGAAAAATACATGTAAGTTGTCAGCTGATAGTGTTTCCACCACAGTCAAGCATCTCGTAGTGTTACCAGTTACATTTCGTGAACAAGCCATTGATTTTGCTCACAATAGTCCCATTGGAGGAAATTTGGGTGTCAAGAAGTCACTCGGTAAACTGGCAAAACATTTTACTTGGCCAATGATGAAGGAAACAGTAGCTGATCATGTGCGACATTGCCACGTGTGTCAAGTGACAGGCAAGCCAGAACACACACCTCCACCTACACCTCTCACTATGTTCTCTAGTAGCAAAGTTCATTTCATCTGGACTAGAGATAGTTCAGATTTGTTCAAAAGGTTGAAGCATCTGCTTTCCTCTGCTCCTGTGTTGAAAAGTCCTAATTTTAATCTTCCCTTCTTTTTACATATAGATGCGAGTGGTTATGCAGTGGGCGCTGTGCTGCTCCAACAGTCAACATCCACTGACATTCTCCATCCTATATGTTACTATTCATCTAAGCTTAAACGACACCAGAAAAATTATGCCACTATTGAGAAAGAGGCTCTAGCTCTTGTGGTGTCCTTGGAACATTTTGACGTGTCTTTGGGCACTTCCCCATTTAAGATTAACGTTTTTTCAGACCACAATCCACTAACTTATATTAACACTATGAAAAGTAAAAATGCTAGGATCATGAGGTGGGCCCTCAGAATCCAACCTTATTCTATTAGTATAAAACACATAAGTGGTCATTGTAATGTAATTACTGACGCTCTGTCACGTCCTTAATAATTATCAGTTACATTAAATTAACGTAATTTTAATGCCCAAATACCTTTTGTTACTTTGCTATGTCAAATTCAGTAGAGTAACTTAATCCCTCCAGCCCATATTAACTATATATACTCTTGTCTAATTATTATATTTATATATTCACAGTAGTAGTGATGTGCATGAGAAGGAGACATAAGCTGAGTGATGAGTGGGTAGTGTTGTGTGGGCGATGTACTGCGTGACAGAACACTGTCCTGCCGTAAACCACCCCCCCCTCACTACACACCTTAAGCTGTTTCATACTCAGATGTCCATACTGCATAGCATTCCACAACCACTACTTAAGATTGGAATGCATTCTCCTCTATTATGATCGAGCCTCATCGTGTCAGGCTTGTGTACGCTATCCTGTCTCTACACTGATGTACATAACCAAAAGTATGTGGAGATACAATACTGTGTAGTGCCCTAGTATTAGGGGCATATCTTATTGTATATATGCTGTGAAATTATAGAAGTGCTTGGCACAAGATTGACTCTTATATTTTTTTTTATATTAAACTGTTAGTAATGTAACCTGAGTAATCAGTAATGTGAAAGACATTAATGCAACTCCTAGTGTAACCGTTTGTCGTGTTGTGGGGGTGTTGCAACCCTGAATGGGTTGCAATATATATAATGTATATTATGATTATGAATATAATGTACATTACCTTTTCATATAATTTTATGCTGCTTATATTTGCGATAATAGCTAAATCGTGAATGTATTGCTTTATAATATTATTTGACTTAGTTATGTTGTTAGGTAGGATGTTACATTTTATGTGCTCAGTTCAAGTCTTGATTGTCTAACTACTGTAATTATCGCTTGTGGCTCGTTAGACTGCCGGCTTCTGCTTCTGAGCTGCAGCGACCCACGGAGCTATCACGTGATCGAGGGGGGGGGGTGTCCTCACCTCGCCTGAAGTATTCAGTCTGGTCTAGACTTGCTTGGTGGTTGGACAGATTGTCTGTCTCATTATTCTTGTTAGTTCTGTAGAACTCTGTTCACTGAACATTGTACAGACTTAGTGATTTTCGACGTTGTACTGAGGTTGTGTGTCGCATAGACACTCTGAGCAACTCAGGTCCTGAGCTGTAGCTTCTGACCTAACTTGTACTGGTATCTGTGTATTATCACAGTCGGGGATTTTCTTATGCTGAACTTAGATTCAGTAGTATGGGAGTTTGGTGACATGTGGAGGATCTGCTGAATGTCCCTACTTAGTATCGTTATATTATCTCCTTGTTCCTGATTCTGTGTCGCAGTTGCTTGTTATATTGCTATTGTGCTTAGCATTCTTTTTGTTGTTCAAGCAGACTGTTCTGGTTGCCAGTCGGTCAAGAAGTTAGTTTATTTGAGGACTTTGTCAGTCACTTGTTTAAGTGTAGTCGAGTCGTGAGACATAGCAAACTACTTAGAGCACTTACATACATACATACACACTTACTTGTACATATTTGTAATATCTTATTAAATGTTAATGTACCAGATGGTATTTAAGAATTATAAATGTGATATGTGCTTTCAGGACAATAATATTGTACACGAGAGAAGTGATATTATTTTAATTACTGTGATTAATTTAATTTAATTTGATATACGCCTAGACAACTTAATGATTAATAAATGTATTAAATTTTAATTTCTCTAGTTAGTAGCCTACCAGTTATAATCCTGAAGCACTATTGAATCATACTGAATTTTAATGGATAATTGGACAAGGATACTGATTACTTGTTAGGAAAACCCAGTAACAGGCTGGATGCTAGAAGGGCAGTCCTTTCTAGTATTCACTGGAAATCTCTATGCTTTTAGAATCGCGTTTTTTGTAACAATTCATAAGTTATATCTCCTTCCTTCCTATTTGACCTCACAGCTTAATATACTGTGTCTTCTCTGGTGAATACACCTGTTACTCGCTTCAGCCTATTTACCTCATCTTCTAGGACCCTTATCCTGGCTACTGCAGTTTCGACTTGTGACTCCCAATTCTTCTTCTCCTCCTCCAACCTCTTTCCAATTTCACAGAAAGCTCTGTCTCCATTTTTGCAGAAACCTCTCCTAGCTTTCTCTCCCATCTTGTTCCATCCTTTTGCACTGCCTCTACATCCACTCCTCCCTACCAGAACCATTCTACTCTGATCCCTGATTCCTTTGAGTCCCCATCATTTTTTTTTTAAGGGAGAGAAGGGAGAGGAAAGAGTGAGAGAGAGAGAGAGAGAGAGAGAGAGAGAGAGAGAGAGAGAGAGAGAGAGAGAGAGAGAGAGAGAGAGAGAGAGAGAGAGAGAGAGAGAGAGAGAGAGAGAGAGAGAGAGAATTAAGGGAAAGGTAGGAGAGAGAGTGAGAAGGGGAGAAAGAGAGGGGAGACAGAGAAAGAGAGGAGAAGGGAGAGGAGAGGGGGAAAGAGGGGGGAGGGAGAGAGAGGGGGAGAGACATGGGAGAAGGGGGAGATGAAAGAGAAAGAGGGGAGAGAGAGGAGATGGGAAGAAATGGGAGAGGGGAGAGAAAGAGAGGTAGAGATAGAGACAGAGAGAGACAGAGACAGACAGAGAGAGAGAGAGAGAGAGAGGGAGAGAGGTAGAGATAGAGACAGAGAGAAACAGAGACAGAGTGAGAGAGAGAGAGAGAGACAGTGGAGTGGAAAGTAGTGTATAAGAGAGAGAGAGGGAGGGAGGGAGGGAGGGAGGGAGGGAGAGAGGGTGTATCAGGTCAGTTTTCAGGAAGGTGTGAAATCCTGTGCGTATGTATGTGTGTGTACTCACCTAGTTGTACTCACCTAGTTGAGGTTGCAGGGGACGAGTCCGAGCTCCTGGCCCCGCCTCTTCACTGATCGCTACTAGGTCACTCTCCCTGAACCGTGAGCTTTATCATACCTCTGCTTAAAGCCATGTATGGATCCTGCCTCCACTACATCGCTTCCCAAACTATTCCACTTACTGACTACTCTTCGGCTGAAGAAATACTTCCTAACATCCCTGGGATTCATCTGTGTCTTCAACTTCCAACTGTGCCCCCTTGTTACTGTGTCCAATCTCTGGAACATCCTGTCTTTGTCCACCCTGTCAATTCCTCTCAGTATTTTGTATGTCGTTATCATGTCCCCCCTATCTCTCCTGTCCTCCAGAGTCGTCAGGTTGATTTCCCTTAATCTCTCCTCGTAGGACATACCTCTTAGCTCTGGAATTAGTCTTGTTGCAAACCTTTGCACTTTCTCTAGTTTCTTTACGTGCTTGGCTAGGTGTGGGTTCCAAACTGGTGCTGCATACTCCAATATGGGCCTAACGTACACGGTGCACAGGGTCCTGAACGATTCCTTATTAAGGTGTCGGAATGCTGTTCTGAGGTTTGCTAGGTGCCCATATGCTGCAAGCTGTCTTAAATTTCCAACTGTGCCCCCATGTTACTGTGTCCAATCTCTGGAACATCCTGTGTGTGTCTGTACTCACCTAATTGTACTCACCTAATTGTGGTTGCAGGGGTCGAGACTCAGCTCCTGGCCCCGCCTCTTCACTGATCGCTACTGGATCCTCTCTCTCTCTGCTTCCTGAGCTTTGTCATACCTCTTCTTAAAACTATGTATGGTTCCTGCCTCCACTACTTCACTTGCTAGGCTATTCCACTTGCTGACAACTCTATGACTGAAGAAATACTTCCTAACGTCCCTGTGACTCGTCTGAATCTTCAGCTTCCAGTTGTGACCCCTTGTCCCTGTGTCCCCTCTCTGGAACATCCTATCTCTGTCCACCTTGTCTATTCCCGCAGTATCTTGTATGTCGTTATCATGTCTCCCCTGACCCTTCTGTCCTCCAGTGTCGTCAGTCCGATTTCCTTTAACCTTTCCTCTTACGACAGTCCCTTGAGCTCTGGCACTAGCCTTGTTGCTAACCTTTGTACTTTCTCTAACTTCTTGACGTGCTTGACCAGGTGTGGGTTCCAGACTGGTGCTGCATACTCCAGTATGGGCCTAACATACACAGTGTACAGTGTCTTGAATGATTCCTTATTAAGGTATCGGAACGCTATTCTCAGGTTTGCCAGGCGCCCGTATGCTGCAGCGGTTATTTGGTTGATGTGTGCCTCCGGTGATGTGCTCGGTGTTATGGTCACCCCAAGGTCTTTCTCCCTGAGTGAGGTCTGTAGTCTTTGTCCACCTAGCCTATACTCTGTCTGCGGTCTTCTTTGCCCCTCCCCAATCTTCATGACTTTGCATTTGGCTGGATTGAATTCGAGAAGCCAGTTACTGGACCACATGTTCAGCCTGTCCAGGTCTCTTTGCAGTCCTGCCTCATCCTCGTCCAATTTAATTCTTCTCATCAACTTCACGTCATCTGCAAACAGGGACACTTCAGAGTCTATTCCTTCCATCATGTCGTTCACATATATCAAAAATAGCACTGGTCCTAGAACTGACCCCTGTGGGACCCCGCTCGTAACAGGCGCCCACTGTGATACCTCTTCACGTACCATGACTCGTTGCTGCCTCCCTGTCAGGTATTCCCTTATCCATTGCAGTGCCCTCCCTTTTACATGTGCCTGATCCTCCAGCTTCTGCACTAATCTCTTGTGGGGAACTGTGTCAAAGGCCTTCCTGCAGTCTAGGAAAACGCAATCTACCCACCCCTCTCTCTCGTGTCTTACTTCTGTTACCTTGTCATAAAACTCCAGGAGGTTTGTGATACAAGATTTGCCTTCCATGAACCCATGCTGGTTTTCATTTATAATCTTGTTCCTTTCCAGGTGTTCATCCACTCTCCTCCTGATAATCTTCTCCATGACTTTGCACACAATACATGTCAGAGACACAGGTCTGTAGTTTAGTGCCTCGTTTCTGTTTCCTTTCTTAAATATGGGGACTACATTAGCTGTCTTCCATTTCTCAGGTAGTTGCCCAGTTTCAAAGGATGTGTTGAAGATTGTGGTTAGAGGCACGCACAGCATCTCTGCTCCTTCTCTAAGGACCCATGGGGAGATGTTGTCCGGTCCCATCGCCTTTGAGGTGTCAAGGTCACTTAAGAGCTTCTTCACCTCCTCCTCAGTTGTTCGTATGTCATCCAACACTTGTTGGTATATTCCCTCTTGATGTTCCCTTCTGTGCTGTCTTCCCACAGCCCTTCCTGTCTCTACTGTAAAAACTTCCTTAAATCTCCTGTTCAGCTCCTCACATACCTCCTGATCATTTCTTGTGAGTTCTCCACCTTCTGTCCTTAATCTGATCACCTGGTCTTTGACTGTTGTCTTCCTCCTGATGTGGCTATACAACAGTTTCGGGTCAGTCTTGATTCTCGATGCTATGTCATTTTCATACTGTCGCTGGGCCTCCCTCCTTACCTGTGCATACTCATTCCTGGCTCTGCGACTGATCTCCCTATTTTCGTGTGTTCTCTGCCTTCTGTACTTTTTCCATTCTCTATTGCACTTTGTTTTTGCCTCCTTACAACGTCGGGTAAACCAGGGGCTCGTTCTGGTCTTCCCGTTGTTACTGTTGCCCTTGGGAATAAACCTTTCCACTGCCTCCTTGCATTTTGTTGTTACATATTCCATCATTTCATTTACTGGCTTTCCTGCCTGTTCTCTGTCCCACTGGACCTCCCGCAGGAAGTTCTTCAACCCTATGTAGTCCCCTCTTTTATAGTCAGGCTTTTCCCATTCAACTCCTGTTATTCTCTCCACTTGCAGCTCTACTATGTATTCAAAGCACAGAACCACGTGGTCGCTAGCTCCTAGGGGACTCTCATACTTGATGTCCTCAATATCTGAGCTGCCCAGGGTGAACACAAGGTCCAATCTTGCTGGTTCATCCTCCCCTCTCACTCTGGTAGTGTCCTTAACATGTTGGTGCATGAGATTTTCCAGCACCACGTCCAACATCCTGGCTCTCCATGTTTCGGGACCCCCATGTGGCTCCAGGTTTTCCCAGTCAATCTCCCTGTGGTTGAAATCCCCCATAACCAGCAACTTTGCTCTGCTGGAGTGAGCTCTTCTTGCCACCTCAGCAAGTGTGTCCACCATTGCTCTGTTGCTCTCTTCATATTCCTCTCTTGGCCTCCTGCAGTTCTGTGGTGGATTATACATCACTGCAATGACCACTTTGTGTTCCCCAGACTGAAGTGTACCTGCTATGTAGTCTCTTTCTCCCGTCTCATCTATTCCTTCCATTTTCTCGAATTTCCATCTGTTTTTTACGAGCAGAGCAACCCCACCTCCCCCTCTGCCCCTTCTATCTTTCCTCATGATCTGGTATCCTGGTGAGAAGATTGCATCTGTTATTGTCTCCATGAGTTTTGTTTCTGTAACTGCTATGATGTCTGGGGACTTCTCATTGATTCTTTCTTGCCATTCCTCATGTTTATTCATTAATCCATCTGCATTTGTGTACCAAACCTTCAACTTCTGTTCTAATACTGTAACTGTGGTGCGGGTGTGGAAACAGAGGGATCGGTGTGTGATGGTTGGTTTGGATTGTTCAGTTGCCTTTGGGGTGTCGTGGCTGGAGTCCTTCTGCAGGTGCTTCTGGGGGGTGTGCTTGTCCTTCCATTTGATCCTGGGTTATTCTGCTCTCCTTTTTCATTTCCTCCCATTTCTCCTTTCGTTTTTGAACTCTCTCTTTCATCGTCTTCCTTTCGTCCTGTGTTCTGTCTCGATCGAGGTACACACTCCGGAACTCCTGCTTGCCTCTCAGCCGTGCTTTCTCCTGCAGGATCATGGTTCGGGTTGATTCTGCCTTGAAAATTACTTTGAGAGGCCGATTCCTTTTCTTTGTGAACCACCCAATTCTCCAAAAATTTGCCACCTGGGTCATGTCCCCCTCACCTATCACCTTCATGATATCTTCAATCGCTTTTTCCTCCTCCTGCTTTCTTTCATCATAAGTTTCCCCTTTAGCTTCGTCTAGCCCATAGACAAACACGGATCTCTCCCTTTCCACCTCCCACTGTGACTCCCATTGCATCCTCTGATGTGTTTTAGTTTCTTCCCGTGGAGTGTTCCTTCCTTCAGTCCCTTCCCTAGTTATGGCCCCTATGCTTCTTGGTTTGTCCTTCCTGCTCACCTGTTCCTGGCCCCCACAAGTATCTGGTAAGGTCCTTGCTCATGTCCTAGTTCCTTCAATGTCTTCCAACCTCTCATTCTGTCCTAGTGTGCTCCCTGCCTTTGTTTTGGCCCCATGTGGGTTTGACAGGACCTCTGCATACAGTTTAGTTTCCATGCTTCCTTCAGACCTGTTGTCTGTGTTTGATGTAGCCATTGCCGATGCTACTTCTGTAATATCTTTGTCTCTGTGCTGTTTCAGATGTCTCAGCTTCTCTTCTAATCTCTCTATCTTGATTTCTGCTGCTGTGGCCTGTTGCTTCCACCTTCTGCATTCTGCTGCTAACCTCTTTTCCATCTTCCTTTCCAGCTCATCTAGTCTCCTTCCCCAGTCTTCCTCCCTTTTTTTGAGCTCTACCTCCCATTCCTCCCTCCCAGATTCGTCCTTGGAGCCGCTTGTTGTCATCCTGGTTCTAGGTTCCCCCGTTGCTCCACAGAAGGGGGGACGGGTGGTTAGGGGGAGGGGAATAGATGGTTAGGAGGAGAGGGGATGGATGGTTGTGGGGGAGGGAGAGGATGGTTATTGGAGGGGTAGAGATAGTTGGGGGAGGGGGTTAGATGGTTTGAGGGAGAGAGGGGATGGATGGTTATGGGGGAGGAGGAGGATGGTTTTTGTTGGGTGGGAGGTAGATGGGAGGGGTTAGACGGTTTGGGGAGGGGTTAGGTGGTTTGGGGGAGGGGTAGGTGACTAAGGTGAGGTGGTTAGGGAAGGGGGGGTTAGGGAGGGGGGTACGTGTTTGTGTCAAGTGTTTGTGTCAAGTGGTGGAGGGTGTGTACTCACCTAGTTGTACTCACCTAGTTGAGGTTGCGGGGGTCGAGTCCGAGCTCCTGGCCCCGCCTCTTCACTGATCGCTACTAGGTCACTCTCCCTAAGCCGTGAGCTTTATCATACCTCTGCTTAAAGCTATGTATGGATCCTGCCTCTACTACATCGCTTCCCAAACTATTCCACTTACTGACTACTCTGTGGCTGAAGAAATACTTCCTAACACCCCTGTGATTCATCTGTGTCTTCAACTTCCAACTGTGTCCCCTTGTTACTGTGTCCAATCTCTGGAACATCCTGTCTTTGTCCACCTTGTCAATTCCTCTCAGTATTTTGTATGTCACTATAATGTCCCCCTATCTCTCCTGTCCTCCAGTGTCGTCAGTGTGTGTGTGTGTGTGTGTGTGTGTGTGTGTGTGTGTGTGTGTGTGTGTGTGTGTGTGTGTGTGTGTGTGTGTGTGTGTGTGTGTGTGGTGTGTGTGTGTGTGTGTGTGTGTGTGTGTGTGTGTGTGTGGTGTGTGTGTGGTGTGTGTGTGTGTGTGGTGTGTGTGTGGGGTGTGTATGTGTGGTGTGTGTGTGTGTGGTGTGTGTGTGTGTGGTGTGTGTGTGGTGTGTGTGTGTGTGTGGTGTGTGTGTGTGTGGTGCGTGTGGTGTGTGGTGTGTGTGTGTGGTGTGTGTGGTGTGTGTGGTGTGTGTGTGTGGTGTGTGTGGTGTGTGTGTGTGTGTGTGGTGTGTGTGTGTGGTGTGAGTGTGTGGTGTGTGTGGTGTGTGTGTGTGTGGTGTGTGTGTGTTTGTTTGTGTGTGCATGTGTGTGTATGTGATTATGTATGTGTGTGTGTATGTGTGTGTGTATCTGTGTGTATGTGTGTGTGTGTGTGTGTGTGTGTGTGTGTGTGTGTGTGTGTGTGTGTGTGTGTGTGTGTGTGTGTGTGTGTGTGAGTGTCTACCCTTGTGTGTGTGTGCTTGTGTGTGAGGGAGGGAGGGTTAGGGAGGGGTAGGTGGTGTGGTTGAAAGATCCGTCGTGTAGGCACAAATTTAGTTTCATTTATCTTTCCCCATTATGCTACTCTCTCCACTTATTGCCCTTTCTGGATTTATGTATTAATTGTTGCTGGTTATTATCATTTTCCTTGTTCACATTGAGAGAGGACTTCCTAGCTTCCTAAGTATTCTTACTGCTAATAACTACCGGTAGTAACACTGCCTGTGTGTGTGTGTGCATTTGTGTGTGTGTGTGTGTGAGTATGAGTGAGTGTGTGAGTGTCTTGTGCAGTGTAATGACTGGCCACAACTTCTTGTGACCTGACACAACCCTCCTGGGACTTGACCGACCCTCGCACCGTCTTACAATGTTGCCCTTAAAAGCTTGTCCCACCTACCTTCTCACACTCGTCAACACTATATTCACTATGTCTATGCTGTTTCTATTCTAATTCTGGTAATAGCTTGCAGGAGTGAGTGACCAGTATCAAACAGTATGCAAGGCCAGCCAGGGCAGTCAACATGCAAACCACAAATAGGCGAATAAACTTGCGCTCAGTGGTGCAGTGACAGGTTGCCAGCTGCTGATGAAGGAGTCGTCGTACGTAGGCCTTAAATCCCTATTTTGGAGATCCTTCACCCGTGATGTTTATAACCTTATATTCTCATACATCCCGCTTCCTCACGCGATGTCACTCTTCACTGATGATAGTATACACTTCACATTATATACACTTCACTTTATATGTATAATGACGCACAACTTGTCGTGACGTCACTTCTTCAGGCCTACCGCTACCAATGTGGCAACAGCGCCTAAGACCCCCAACGGTTTGTGCTTTGAAATATTATGATTTCAGCTTTCCTCTCACTTTCTTTAACTAATAACTTTAATTATCACTCGTAGTATTGTTCACTGACGTTCCACTACCACTGATTACTGCTAGCTGTTATTGCACGCCTTTCAACGCTAAGGTTCTCCGAGCCTTGTTACCCACGTCTGCACCCCACGGACCCACGCGTGTGTGCGTGCATGTGTGTGTGTGTGTGTGCATGCGTGTGTGTGTGTGTGTGTGTGTGTGTGTTTGTGTGTGTGTGTGTGTGTGTGTGTGTGAGTACACACATGTGTGTGTACTTTGCCCTTCTTTGCCTTCTTTGCCCTTCCCCAATCTTCATGACATCTTCACATCATCTGCGAACAGGTACACTTCAGAGTCTATCCCTTCCATTCACATGTGGGACCCCGCTCGTCACAGGCACCCACTGTGGTACCTCTTCACGTACCATCACTCGTTGTTGCCTCCCTGTCAGATATTCCCTGATCCATTGCAGTGCCCTCTCTGTTATACGCGCCTGATCCTCCAGCTTCTGCCCTAATTTCATGTGAGGAACTGTGTCGAAGGCCTTCCTGCAGTCCAGGAAAATACAGAACACCCACCCCCCTCTCTCGTGTTTTACTTCTGTTACCTTGTCATAAAACTTCAGAAGGTTTGTGACACAGGATTTGCCTTCCATTAATCCATGCTGGTTGTCATTTATAATCTTGTATCATTCGAGATGCTCCACCACTCTCCTCCTGATAATCTTCTCCATGACTTTGCATGCTATACACGTCAGTGACACTGGTCTGTAGTTTAGTGCTTCGTTTCTGTCTCCTTGCTTAAAAATGGGGACTATATTTGCTGTCTTCCATGTCTCAGGTAGTTGCCCAGTTTCAAGGGATGCATTGAAGATTGTGGTTAGTGGCATGCACAGCGGCCCTGCTCCTTCTCTGAGAACCCACGGGGAGATGTTGTCCGGTCGCCAGAGATGGTGTGTGTGTGTGTGTGTGTGTGTGTGTGTGTGTGTGTGTGTGTGTGTGTGTGTGTGTGTGTGTGTGTGTGTGTGTGTGTGTGTGTGTGTGTGTGTATGAGATATCAAGGCCAGCCATTGAACGGGTAAACCCACGGGGGGGGGGGATAACGTGATGGATAACCAACAGGTTTGATCGGGTGACCTCAGGAATTATGACGTAATGAAAGAGTGGCAAGTGTTGCCAAAAAAGGATTCTTTGAGTACCTCTTTTACTATAAAAAACAAAGTTTATTAGAATGGATAGCTAATGATATTAGCTGAAATACATGATGAATAATATATAATTTGAAGAAGACCCACATAATGCATGATTTGTAATATTAAAAATATTATTCATTGACAGAAAATGTTGTTATAATTTTTTGGGTGAAACGCGACGGGTTCAGTTGATCAGAAAAAATGGAGGTGTTGTAGATAACTGTTGATTTAAACAAAGTGGTAAATCATACTAGTTAGGGTTTTAAAGACATGGTATATATAATTAAGAGAGTTGAACAAACTGAAAGAAGAGTTGCAGTGCAATGAGGTTTGGAAATGGATCAACGATGGAGTGAAGAAATATTGGAAAATTTATTTATGAGTGAAAAAAAACATGTGTGTTGATGGTGTGTGATGATTATAAGTGAACAAAAATGGAAAGTGTATGTATTGTTAAAACAAAGTGTGTATAGGTGAGAATAAGTGTGTTTGAGAGCTTGTGTGTGTGTTTGAAGTAGTGGGTTCAAAGTAATTTGGAGGTCCCCAAAAGTAATTTGGGATTATTCAAAAGTAATTTGGGGGCCTCAAAAGTAAATTGGGAGAATTTAGATGTAATTTGCGGGCCCCAAAAGTAATTTGGAGATCCCCAAAAGTATTTTGGGAGTATTCAAAAGAAATATGGAAGTATTCAAATGTTATTCCAAAACGCAGATGGTATTGTGAGTTCGTGCAGATAAGATAATAAGATTAAATATATCATCTGAAAAATTGACAGAGAGGGACGATTTTAAGATCTCCAGAAAATTGACAAGAGTTCTGCATAGAGAAAATTAAGAGGGCCTGATGTGTAGCGATTTTATTGTTATGTATCTCCAGAATAAATTATCGGCAAGTGTTTTGGTTGTGACTCACGAAATCGTAATGACACGACTGCAGACAAACTATAGCATGGTTGGGAATAGAACCCACGATCAGAGTCACAAAACTCCAGACCGACGTGATAGCCACTGTGCCTAACGTCGCGATGGTGTGGAGTTTTGAGACTGTGATCGCGAGTTCTAACCCCACCCATTGTGTGGTTTGTTTAGGTTGTGGGTCAGTTAGTGCCCTCAGGCTCTCCCCTGGGATGACCTATGATTATAATCTGGGTCTCCCGGCAACTGGTAAATGAGTTCAACCCTCCCATCGGAGGGTTGAACTCATTAACAGGTAAAAACCTGTCCTCTCTCTGTGAATTTAGAAGAGGCAAGGTGTTCGTGATTCGAGGAGATGGATGGAGTAGGGATGGGATGGGATTATATTGGAATTTTAGTGAAGTAACTGGGATTCTGTGTGAATTTTAATGAAAATAAATGTAGTATGAATATTTTATTGAAAATGTAGAGGTGGTAGTGATGGTTGTATAGTCAGTGGTGATGTGTACTTAGTCAGTGGTGACGTGTACTTAGCTCAGTGAAGACCTGTTTGTGTGCTCTTGAGTGGTGACCTGTACTTTGAGTGCTGACCTGTACTTAACTCTGTGAAGAAGTGTCTTGTTTGCTCTGTGGACTGAACCAAGATGCCCTCCATCGAGCAACTTTACCAGCAACTTAAGGAAGAATTGAGGGCAGCGAAGATGGAGATACGGCGATTGACCGAGGAAAACAAGAGGATTCGTAGTAGTCCTCCTGTTTCGAGTCCTCAGGTCAAGAAGGGATCGTGGTCAGTGGTTGGACAGCAGGGGACGACGAAGTTGACGATCAAGAAGACGAATGGAAAGCCAGAAACGATGAAGAAGAAAGAGACTGCTGTGGAAACTCCCGTGGAAACCTCCAACGCATTCTCGGTGCTACCCGACGAATGTGAGTCTACTACTGGGATCGTCATGACGAACGACAACAAGGAAGGTATGAATATTGTTGTTGTTGGGGATAGCCAGGTTAGATACATGGATAGGGCATTCTGCTTGAAGGACAGGAGTAGGAGACAAAGGGTATGCTTTCCTGGGGCTGGGATGGAGGACATTGTTAGTCGGCTTGACAACATCATGAACGGTAATGGGATCAATCCTATTATTTGCCTCAGTGCTGGAGGCAATGATGTAGGCAAGCGTAGAAGTGAGGATTTAGTTAGAAAGTTCAGGAAAGCCATAGACATGATTAGGAAGAACGGGGGGCGCCCTGTTATATGTGGCATTTTGCCAAGAAGAGGTGTTGGTAATGAATGGTTGTCCAGAGCAATTGGTATTAATTGTTGGCTGGATAAACACTGTAAGGATAATGCAGTACCATTCATTGACAACTGGGACAACTTCTATGGCCGAAATGACATGTATGCCAGGGATGGGGTTCACTTATCCAGGGCAGGTGTGGGTTTTCTTGCTAACTCAGTTGAGGGGGTTGTTAGGACTTTAAACTAGGATTAGTTAGAGGTATGGGTTTTGAAATGATTAATAATGAATATGGATATATTGACTTATGCTCTGATATTAAGAATCTTAATAGTAACTGTCATGGAGTAACTCTGGGTAATGATAATTTCAGAAATTGTGTAAAAACAAAGATGAATAGGAAAAATGTGCAGAAGAAAAAACATATGATGGTATTTTATGCTAACAGTCGAAGTGCAAGAAATAAAATTAATGAACTACGTTTGGTAGCATGTGCTGGGAACTTTGATATCATTGCATTAACTGAAACGTGGTATAATTTAAAGAGTCGGGATATGACTGCTGAGTGTAATATTCAGGGATTTAAGTTATTCAATGTGGATAGATGTAATGGGAAGGGGGGAGGAGTTGCATTGTATGTTCGAGAAAATATTAATTGTTGCATAAAAAAAGGTATAAAAATAGATGGAGCAGTAACAGAGTCTGTTTGGGTAGAGTTCGTGGAGGGTCAAGAAAAACTAATTCTAGGTGTAATATACCGACCTCCAGGCTTGGATCACGATAGAGGGAGACTTCTTTGGGACGAAATTGTTAGGGCTTCTGTACACAGTAACGTAGTCATAGTAGGGGACTTTAACTTTAGCCAAATTGACTGGAATTCTTTGACAGGTAATCTAGAGTCCAGTGACTTCATGGAAACAGTTCAGGACTGTTTTCTGAAACAGAGTGTAACTGAACCTACCAGGGGTAATAATTTGCTAGACCTAGTCTTGTCAAATAAGGAAACACTCGTGAATAATCTGGAGATCACTGAAGAGCTTGGCGCAAGTGATCACAAATCCATCACCTTTAGCATTAATTGGGAATGCAAGAATAATGATAATACAGTAAAAATCCCCGATTTTCGTTCTGCCGATTATAATGGACTTAGGGAACATCTGTCTAATCTTGATTGGGGTTATCTAGCTAATGATTTTATTGACGATAATCATACTTATGAATATGAAGGGATCTGCTTTTATGATTGTTTTCTTAATAATGTACACAGTGCCCAGAGTATATACATTCCCCAGAGAGAAATTAGGTCTAATAATAACGATCCCAAATGGGTTAACAGGAGGCTAAAGCATCTATTAGGGGAGAAAAGGGGAATTTATAGGCGCATCAGAAGAGGAGAGGTTAACCTTACTGACCAATATGTTCAGCTTAAAAGAGAAGTAAAAAAGGCGATTAGAAAGGCTAAACGTGACTATGAAATTAGAGTTGCTAATGAATCAAAGACTAATCCAAAGGGGTTCTTTCAAGTGTATAGGACGAAGGTGAAGGAAAAAGTAGGACCTCTGAAATCTGGGAATGGACAGCTGACGGATAATGAACTGGAAATGTGTTCCTTATTTAATGACTATTTTTTGTCAGTTTTTACACAGGAAGATGTAAATGAAATTCCAGTAATTAACAATTATTTAGTTCCTGATGAATTTAAGTTAACTAATATTACTGTCACGAGGGACATGGTTATTAAACAGATAGACAAACTGAAACAAAATAAGTCCCCGGGACCCGATGAGTTGTTTTCAAGGGTACTTAAGGAATGCAAGATGGAGCTTAGTCAGCCATTAACGAGTGTATTCAATGCGTCCATCCTTACCAGTGTTGTGCCAGAGATGTGGAAGATGGCTAATGTGGTTCCTATATTCAAATCAGGGGATAAGTCCACTCCCTCAAATTACCGTCCAATAAGCCTGACATCTATAGTGGGCAAGTTATTAGAATCAATTATAGCTGACATTATCAGAAGTCACCTTGAAGAGCATAACTTGATAAATGAATCTCAGCATGGATTCACGAGAGGTCGTTCCTGCCTGACAAACTTACTGACGTTCTTCAATAGAACTTTTGAGGCAGTTGACAGTGATAAGGAATATGATATTGTTTATTTGGATTTTAGTAAAGCCTTCGACAGAGTACCTCACAAGAGACTCTTAAGAAAAGTGGCAGCTCACGGTATAGGAGGTAAAGTTCTAGCATGGATTGAGGCATGGCTTACCAATAGAAAGCAGAGAGTTACCATTAATGGAGTGAAATCTGAATGGGGATTAGTCACTAGTGGCGTTCCACAAGGATCAGTTTTAGGCCCTCTCTTGTTCATAATTTACATTAATGACCTTGATGAAGGGATTACTAGTGACATGAGTAAGTTTGCTGATGATACAAAGATAGGCCGTATAATTCACTCTGAGGAGGATATCAATGAACTCCAGGACGATATGAACAAATTAATGTCTTGGTCTGAGAAATGGCAGATGAAGTTTAATGTGGATAAGTGTAAGGTACTTGCCCTTGGTAATGAAAATAACCCTCGAAGCTATAATCTAGGTGAAGTAGAGCTTGGTCATACAGAATGTGAAAAGGACTTGGGAGTCATGGTAAGCAGAAATCTAAAGCCAAGACAGCAGTGCCTCAGTGTGCGCAACAAGGCCAACAGATTACTTGGATTTATCTCAAGAAGTATAAGCAACAGAAGTCCAAAAGTTATTTTACAGCTCTATACATCACTAGTGAGGCCTCATTTAGATTATGCTGCTCAGTTTTGGTCCCCTTACTACAGGATGGACATAGACTCATTAGAGAACATACAGAGAAGAATGACTAAAATGATTTACTGTGTAAGGAACCTCCCGTATGAAGATAGACTTAAAGCCTTAAATCTCCACTCTCTGGAGAGGCGTAGAATGAGGGGAGATATCATTGAAGTGTATAAGTGGATGACGGGCATAAACAAAGGAGACATTAATAAAGTACTGAGGGTGTCGAACCAGGTAAGAACCAGGAATAATGGATTTAAGTTGGATAAATTTAGATTTAGAAAGGACATAGGTAAGTACTGGTTTTCTAACAGAGTTGTATATGCGTGGAACAGTCTTCCCAGTGGGGTGATAGAGGCTAGGACCTTGGGTAGCTTTAAGAAGAGACTGGACAAATATATGAGTGGGAGGGGCTGGGTTTGATTGGTGTTGGGGGCTGCGGGAGTTGGTTCTTGAGTAGCTTTAGGTAGATGTCGTTTTGATAAGGACCTGCCTCGTATGGGCCAGTAGGCCTTCTGCAGTGTTCCTACATTCTTATGTTCTTATGAAGTATTGATGGTGAGGGATGATAGTGTGTAGACTGAGTATTGATGGTGAGGGGGGATAGTGTGGAGACTGAGTATTGATGGTGAGGGGGGATAGTGTGGAGACTGAGTATTGATGGTGAGGGGGGATAGTGTGGAGACTGAGTATTGATGGTTGTATAGTGATTGTGGAGACTGAGTATTGATGGTTGTATAGTGATTGTGGAGACTGAGTATTGATGGTTGTATAGTGATTGTGGAGACTGAGTATTGATGGTGAGGGGGGATAGTGTGTAGACTGAGTATTGATGGTGAGGGGGGATAGTGTGGAGACTGAGTATTGATGGTGAGGGGAGATAGTGTGTAGACTGAGTATTGATGGTGTGGGGGGATAGTGTGTAGACTGAGTATTGATGGTGAGGGGGGATAGTGTGTAGACTGAGTATTGATGGTGAGGGGGATAGTGTGTAGACTGAGTATTGATGGTGAGGGGGGATAGTGTGTAGACTGAGTATTGATGGTGTGGGGGGATAGTGAGGAGACTGAGTATTGATGGTGAGGGGGGATAGTGTGTAGACTGAGTATTGATGGTGAGGGGGGATAGTGTGGAGACTGAGTATTGATGGTGTGGGGGGATAGTGTGTAGACTGAGTATTGATGGTGAGGGGGGATAGTGTGTAGACTGAGTATTGATGGTGAGGGAGGATAGTGTGTAGACTTAGTATTGATGGTGAGGGGGGATAGTGTGTAGACTGAGTATTGATGGTGTGGGGGGATAGTGTGTAGACTGAGTATTGATGGTGAGGGTGGATAGTGTGTAGACTGAGTATTGATGGTGTGGGGGATAGTGTGTAGACTGAGTATTGATGGTGTGGGGGGATAGTGTGTAGACTGAGTATTGATGGTGTGGGGGGATAGTGTGTAGACTGAGTATTGATGGTGAGGGGGGATAGTGTGTAGACTGAGTATTGATGGTGTGGGGGGATAGTGTGGAGACTGAGTATTGATGGTGAGGGGGGATAGTGTGTAGACTGAGTATTGATGGTGAGGGGGGATAGTGTGTAGTCCTAAATGAAACAAGCTGGGAAGATATCCTAAATAATAGGGATCCGAACATTTGCCTTGAAAAAAATGAATTCTGTGGTTCTTGAGATCTCAAGACACATTCCATTAAGAAAAAGAAACTGAAGATGTAACCTAGAAAGAGAGAGACTTTTCCTATACAGACAACGGCGAAGAGTCACAGAGTTCCTGAGTGGAGTCAATATATCTGAAATATGAAGGAAGGTACTAGTCAATGAAATTGCAAATGTCAAACTTAAGCTCAAGGAATCTTAAAGGAGACAAGAATCACAGGAAGAACTAAAAGCCATAACGGAAATTGAAAAAAAAAAAATACTTCTTCTCTTATGCCAAATCTAAGGGAAAAACAGTATCCAGTATTGGGCCCCTTAGACTGCAGTCTAAGGGTAACTGTGGCCGGTGACACCTACGCTACTCTGTGACCTCTCTCCCTGCTTTGGTTGCTCCCTTGCAACATAGCACAGCTCCTGATGACGCACTGAGAAGTGTGAAAATACTTGAGCTGAAGATTTTCACTCCCCTTCCCCTCGTGGCTATTCCTGCATAATTGTGATCGCCCACCTGCAATTGTTTGCATCATATATATATATATATATATATATATATATATATATATATATATATATATATATATATATATATATATATATATATATATATATATATATATATATATATATATATATACATATAATGTCGTTCCGAATATGTAAAACTTGCGATCTTGGCTTAAATAGCAACGTTCTTCATGCCATATAGGACAAGCGAAAATTTTTGTATAAAAAATTTAGCAAAAATCATTCTGAACTTAACGAAAAAAAATATATTTCACTGTGTTTGTTTAGTATTAAATTATTGTAACTGTATTTAAAATGTATTTAGTTGGATTAGTCTAAAATAAATTGCACTTTTTCTAATAAGGTTAGGTAAGTTTTCTAAGAATCTTTTGGTGCAAAATTATAAATTTTTACATTAACATTAATGAATAAATATATCTTTAAATGTATAAAACAAAATTTTAGAAAGGACTTCTCGGTATATCATCAGGAGCTATACAATGTTGCAATGCAGCAATTGAAGCAGGGAAAGTTTTCTCAGATTATTGCAGTACGTGTCTGCCACTGGCAGCAGTTTCTCTCAGAATGTGAACATAAGAACATAAAGAAGAATTACTGCAACAGGCCTACTGACCCAGGCAAAGCAGGTCCATGTCACCCAACCCGGATTAGCCCAATGACCCACCTAGTCAGGTCACTTCCACTTAAGAAAGGAGCACGGCATCAGACCCAGCAGCACAAGCTAGTCAGGTCCAACTCACACCCACCCACACACACTCATGTATTTATCTAACCTATTTTTAAAACTACACAACGTTTTAACTTGAATAACTGTACTCAGGAGTTTGTTCCACTCATCCACAACTCTATTATCAAACCAGTGTTTTCCTATATCCTTAGTGAATCTGATTTTTTCCAACTTGAAACCATTGCTGTGAGTCCTGTCTTGGCTGGAAATTTTCAACACGCTATTTACATCCCCTTTATTTATTCCTGTTTTCCATTTATACACCTCAATCATATCCCCCCTAATTCTGCGCCTTTCGAGAGAGTGCAGATTCAGGGCCCTCAGTCTATCCTCATAGGGAAGATTTCTGATACATCGGATCAACTTTGCCATCCTCCTCTGTACATTTTCAAGAGCATTTATATCCATTCTGTAATACAGTGACCAGAACTGTGCAGCATAGTCTAAATGAGGCCTAACCAAGGATATATAGATTTGAAGAACAACCTGAGGACTTCTATTATTTATACTTCTAGATATGAAGCCAAGAATTCTGTTAGCTTTATTGCGAACACTAATGCACTGTTGTCTTGGTTTTAGATTACTGCTAACCAGAACTCCTAAATCCTTTTTGCAAACAGTAGCATTAAGATCTACATTATTTAGTTTATATGTCGCATGGTTATTTTCCTGTCCAACATTTAAAACTTTCATTTGTCTATATTAAACTGCTTCTGCCACTTCTCCGACCACTGCATCAGTCTATTCAAATCATCCTGGAGTGCTCTAGTGTCCTCATTAGAATGAATTGGACGGCCTATTTTGGTGTCATAAGAAAATTTGCTTTTGTCACTATTTATTCCCTCATCTATGTCGTTTATGTAAATTGTGAACAACAACGCGCCCAACACTGACCCCTGTGGAACACCACTTGTAACGTGCCCCCATTCTGATTTCTACCCATTTATGCAAACTCTCTGCTGTCTATTTGTCAGCCCAGGAAAAAATTTCTCCTCCTATTCCGTGTGCCTTAAGTTTCCTAAATAGCCTCTGGTGTAGAACTCTATCGAAAGCCTTACTGAAGTCCATATACACAATATTATATTCATTATCATGATCTACCTCCTCAAACACCTTAGTGAAAAAAGTTAGTAAATTCGTAAGACAGGAACGCCCCTTTGTAAAACCATGTTGAGATTCAATCAATTTATGCCTATGAAGATGGCTACGAATTACTTCGGCAATTATGGATTCCATCAATTTTCCCACTATGAAGGTAAGGCTTATTGGTCTATAGTTCGAAGCCAAGGACCTGTCACCTGCCTTGTAAATAGGTACTACATTTACTATTTTCCGCTTATCAGGCACAATACCAGTTTATAGTGATATGTTAAAAAGACTAGCCAAAGGTATGCAAAGTTCCTCTTTACATTCCTTTAACACCCTTGCAAAAAGCTCATCAGGGGCCTAAGAACTGTTAGGTTTTAGTATCTCTATTTGTCTGAGGACCATGTCACTAGTTACCACAATCGTGCATAGTTTATTATGGTCCTGTTTTAAATAATCTATTATTTCAGGAATTTCGCTAGTATTTTCCTGGGTAAAAACTGAGAGGAAGTAGGTAATGAAAATTTCACACATATCCTTATCACTATCAGTGATCTGACCAGAGTTACTCTTAAGTGAGCTTATCTTGTCCCTAATCTTACTTCTGCATACCTGAAAGAAACCTTTTGGGTTAGTCTTCGAATCCCTTGCAACTGTAGTCTCATAATCCCTTTTTGCTTCTTTTTTTCCTTTTTTTTTATTACTCTCCTTAAATGAATATATTGATTTCTTAACTGCCCATTGGCTCTTTTGATACGCCTATATATGCTTCTCTTTTGACCAATGAGATGTTTTAGTCTATTGTTCATCCATTTGGGATTATTTTTGTTAGATCTAATTTCCCTACTAAAAACAAAAGTTGTCTTGACCCATAGTCAGGACATCCCAATTTAGCCCACCCAGGTAATTTTTCAGTCCCACGGAGTCGGCCAAGCGAAAGTCTGGGACAGAAATTTGATTGCAGTTATCTGGGTAATTCCATGATATATTGAAACTAAGTGATTTGTGATCACTTTCCCCAAGCTCATCATTAACCTCAAGATTATTAATTAGTGATTCTTTGTTGACAAGAACCAAGTCAAGCAGGCTGTTTCCTCTAGTTGGTTCTGTCACAAACTGTTCCAAAAAGCAATCATGAACCGTATCAAGAAAGTCACTAGACTCAAGATTTCCTGTCGTATTGTTCCAATCAATATGTCTAAAGTTAAAATCTCCCATTAACACAACATTTTCATATGTAGATGCCTTATGAATTTCGTCCCATAACAGCTTACTGCACTCTCTATGAAGGTTTGGGGGCCTATAAATCACACCCAGAATTAATTTGTCACGACCCTCGAGAAACTGTAGCCAAACAGATTCTGTTTTCCATGTATCTAATCTTATATAATGTCTAAGACAACAATTTAAGTTATTTCTGAAATACAGCGCCACTCCACCACCGTTCCTGTTGACCCTGTCAGTGTGGAATAGTTTGTAACCCTGAATGTTGCATTCAGAAGGCATTTCTCTATTTTTCAGGTTGAACCAGGTCTCTGTTATACCAATAATATCTATATTACCTGAACTTGCAAATAATCTTGGCTCATCTATTTTATTTGTTAGACTCCTACTATTTGTATAGTAAACCTTAAAGGAACTAGACACTCGTTGCCCTCTACTATCTCTCTTTGTTTGTTGATCAATTGATTTGCCATTACTAGCAACTTTATTTTGAATATTGTCTTTTAAACATATCCCCTGAGGTAACCCAGTAATATCTGCTATTTTTAACCCTAATGCAGCCTGACTGTTTTCCACAAACACCCATACCTCTATAACCCTCTCAATCAAATTGGCTAATGCAACCACTCCAGCCCAAGAGAGATGAACCCCATCCCTTGCATACATATCACGTTTGTCAAAGAATAGGTCCCAGTTATTAATGAATGGGATTGCAATACCTGTCCAGCCATCAATTTATACCAATTGCCCTAGACATCCATTCATTGCCCACTCCCTTTCTAGGCAAGATGTTACATGTGACTGGGATCCCTCCATTAGACCTGACTACTTCTATGGCTGACCTGTACTTATCCAGAAGCTTCTGTCTCCTGCTCTTCCCAATGTCATTACCCCCAGCACTAAGACAGATAATGTGGCCCGGTGGCCTGGTGGCTGAAGCTCCCGCTTCACACATGGAGGGCCTGGGTTTGATTCCCGGTGGGTGGAAACATTTCTATACCTTTTCTTACACCTGTTGTCCTGTTCACCTAGCAGCAAATAGGTTCCTGGGTGTTAGTCGACTGGTGTGGGTCGCATCCTGGAGGACAAGATTGAGGACACAAATGGAAATAAGTTAGACAGTCCTCGATGACTCACTGACTTTCTTGGGTTATCCTGGGTGGCCAACCCTCCGGGGTTAAAAATCCGAACAAAATCTCTTATCTGACATAATATTATCCAACTTGCCAACGGTCGGTGCCACCACCCTCACCACCACTATCACTGACCGTTGGTTCACATTCTGAGAGAAACCACAGCCGGTGACAGACCCACACTGCACTACTTCAAGAAAATTTACCCTGCTTGAGTTGCTGCCTTGCAACATTGCATAGCCCCTGATGATGCACTGAGAAGTGTGAAAGTATTTGAGTTAAAGACTTCCACCCCCATGCCTTGTCTTCCATAGTTAAGATTGCCTCTCTGTGATTGTTTGCATATACAGTGGAACTTAGTTTTCATGATTAATTCATTCCAGAAAGCCTGACAAAAACCGAACTGTTTGAAAACTGAATAAGTAAGTTTATTCAGGTATACACAAATAGTTACATAGATTGTCATACATAGCAGCATATGTGTAGAGAACCTGGGATAACCCAAAAAAGATTAATTAGGGAGGTGTCGGTTGAGTAAGATCTTCTGAACCCTGATTCATAGCTATGGAGAATGTTGTTGTCATTAAGGTACTTAACTACTTGACAGTAAACCGCCCTCTCTAGAATTTTGGATATTATACTGAGTATACTAACAGGCCTATAGTTGCTGACATCAGACCTACTATTTTTCTTAAAGATGGAGTAACTCTGGCCTCCTTGAACCCCTCCGGTACGGTATTAGTGGTGATTGATAAATTTATTAAGTGAGCATTAGCGATTGACGGTTCAGAATCACCATCCTTTAGGAAATTAGACGGGATGTTATCCGGGCCAGTGCTCTTAGTTGGGTTTAACCTGCTTAGTTCTTTTTGAATAAAGTCATGAGATACACTTACCAGTTGACAACTGTTTGGTGTTACCCCTTTATTGGTATAGTATGTTTGAAACTTATCAGAGTCTGTGCTAAAGGTATTTGATGCAGCTGGTAGTTTACTTACTAGTGTTGATGCAACAGATGTGTAGTAGGAATTAAAACAATTTGCCACCTTAGATGTTTCGTGGCATACCTCATTATCGATAGTGAGTACTATGTTAGACCTATCTACTGGCTTATGTTTATACCCCAACTGTTTTAGTTGTTGCCAGAGCAATATTTCCCATGAGAAATAATGTAAATCCAAGTAATCCGTTCCAGACACCCAAAAATATTAACAAAAAAATACATTTTATAGAGAATAACTATAGTTTTACAAACAGAAAACAATGAGAAATAAATATAAATGACTAATGACATGGATAAATGAATATTTAACATCACTTTTACCTTTACTGAAGACTCTTGTTGGCGTATGGAAGACGGCGAGGAGGGGAGAGGGAGGAGAGATTATTGCTTCGAAGAGAAATCCCCTTCCCTAAGGACTTCAGGTATCAAGGCCCTATCCAGGGTTACTTCCCTCCTTTTTCTTTTATTGGCACTAGGGCCAATTTGAGAGTCACTGGACACCTGTCGCACAAAAAAATCTGTCCAGAGAGCTCTGTTTCTGGTGTCTCTTTAAGATTTTCCTAAAATGGGACAAGGCATTGTCATTAAACATGTGGCAGACATGGCTTGCAACAGCTTTGTTAGGGTGATAGTTCTCCACAAAACTTTGCAACTCACTCCACTTTGCACACATATCCTTAATCACTGAAGCTGGCACATTCTCCCCATTCTCGTCTTCGTCCTCTGAAGCAGTATTCTCAGCTGAGATCTGTTGCTGTTCCAGTTAATAAAACAAATCCAGACAACCTCAGCTACCAGAACCCTAGCTACGTCAGTGCCATCACTGAATGGGAGACTCTTGCTGCTCAAGCACCAAAAAGGTGCTTACCAACATGGAGAATTCCCGTCTATAAGCTGTGAGTGCACATCACTCTAGGTACTTCCTCCAAACAATTTCCATTTCTGCAATGGGAACACACAGTGTCGTTATTGATCAATACCACTCGTTCGTCGGTACAATAATATAAAATACTGCTTATTGAGACTACTACACCAAAATAGGGAGTAGAATCAAATTAGCTCATAGGCACCCACACCACCATATGTCCTCGGATCACAATAAAACACCTACCTATGCTGTGTGTGTGAGCCTTGTAGGATTTGGTGGTCCTTTGGGTTAGAGCATCATATGGTTTTTGCTCACCATAAGGGGGGGGGGCAAAATAACATGGGTTCAAGTCCTTGGCTAGTAGCAGTGTTGTTATTGATCAATACCACTCGTTCAAGGGTACAGTAATATATAATACTGCTTGTTGAGGCTAGTAAATCAAACGGGGAGTAGAATGAAATTAGCTCAGAGACACTCAAACCACCGTATGTCCTCGGATCACAATAAATACCTAGCTCTCCTGGGTGCGCGATTCTTTTACGATTTGGTGGTCCTGTTGGTCAGTGCATCAAGTGGTTTTTGCTCACCATGAGGGGGCCGAAACAACATGGGTTCGAATCCTTGGCTAGTCACAGTGTTGTCATTGATCAGTGCCACTAGTTTGTGGGTACATATATTATTATTATTATTAATATTATTATTATTATTATCAGCACACTGGCCGATTCCCACCAAGGCAGGGTGGCCCGAAAAAGAAAAACTTTCACCATCATTCACTCCATCACTGTCTTGCCAGAAGGGTGCTTTACACTTCAGTTTTTAAACTGCAACATCAAAACCTCTCCTTCAGAGTGCAGGCACTGTACTTCCCAACTCCAGGACTCAAGTCCGGCCTGCCGGTTTTCCTGACTCCATTCATAAATGTTACTTTGCTCACACTCCAACAGCATGTCAAGTATTAAAAACCATTTGTCTCCATTCACTCCTATCAAACATGCTCATGCATGCCCACTGGAAGTCCAAGCCCCTCGCACACAAAACCTTTACCCATTCCTCCAACCTTTCCTAGGCCGACCCCTACCTTGCCTTCCTTCCGCTACAGACTGATACACTCTTGAAGTCATTCTGCTCGCTCCATTCTCTCTACATGACTGAGCCACCTCAACAGCCCTCCCTCAGCCCTCTGGACAACAGTTTTGGCAATCCCGCACCTCCTCCTAACTTCCAAACTACGAATTCTATGCATTATATTCACACCACACATTGCTCTCAGACATGACATCTCTACTGCCTCCAGCCCTCTCCTCGCTGCAACATTCATCACCCATGCTTCACACCCATATAAGAGCTTTGGTAAAACTATACTCTCATACATTCCCCTCTTTGCCTCCAAGGACAAAGTTCTTTGTCTCCACAGACTCCTAAGTGCACCGCTCACCCTTTTCTCATCATCAATTCTATGATTCACCTCATCTTTCATAGATCCATCTGCTCACACGTCCACTCCCAAATATCTGAATACATTCACCTCCTCCATACTCTCTCCCTCCAATCTGATATCCAATCTTTCATCACCTAATCTTTTTGTTATCCTCATAACCTTACTTTTTCCTGTATTCACTTTTAATTTTCTTCTTTTACATACCCTACCAAATTCATCCGCCAACCTCTGCAACTTCTCTTCAGAATCTCCCAAGTGCACAGTGTTATCAGCAAAGAGCAACTGTGACAACTCCCACTTTATGTGTGATTCTTTATCTTTTAACTCTGCGCCTCTTGCCAAGACCCTCGCATTTACTTCTCTTACAACCCCATCTATAAATATATTAACCACGGTGACATCACACATCCTTGTCTAAGGCTTACTTTTACTGGGAAATAATTTCCCTCTTTCCTACATACTCTAACTTGAGCTTCACTATCCTCTTAAAAACTCTTCACTGCTTTCAGTAACCTACTTCCTACACCATACACCTGCAACATCTGTCACATTGCCCCCCCTATCCACCCTGTCACATGCCTTTTCCAAATCCATAAATGCCACAAAAACCTCTTTAGCCTTATCTAAATACTGTTCACTTATATGTTTCACTGTAAACACTTGGTCTACACACCTCCTACCTTTCCTAAAGCCTCCTTGTTCATCTGCTATCCTATTCTCCGTCTTACTCTTAATTCTTTCAATAATAACTTTACCATACACTATACCAGGTATACTCAACAGACTTATCCCCCTATAATTTTTGCACTCTCTTTTGTCCCCTTTGCCTTTATAGAAAGGAACTATGCATGCTCTCTGCCAATCCCTAGGTACCTTACCCTGTTCGATGCACCTACTAAACAATAGCACCAACCACTCCAAAACTATATCCCCACCTGCTTTTAACACATCTATCTTTATCCCATCAATCCCAGCTGCCTTACCCCCTTAATTTTACCTACTGCCTCACGAACTTCTCTCAAACTAACAACTGGCTCTTCCTCACTCCTACAAGATGTTATTCCTCCTTGCCCTATACACGAAATCACAGCTCCCCTATCTTCATCAACATTTAACAATTCCTCAAAATATTCCCTCCATCTTCCCAATACCTCTAACTCTCTATTTAATAACTCTCCTCTCTTATTTTTAACTGTCAAATCCAGTTGTTCTCTAGGCTTCCTTAACTTGTTAATCTCAATCCAAAACTTTTTCTTATTTTCAACAAAATTTGTTGATAACATCTCACCCACTCTCTCATTTGCTCTCTTTTTACATTGCTTCATCAGTCTCTTAACCTCTCTCTTTTTCTCCATATACTCTTCCCTCCTTGCATCACTTCTACTTTGTAAAAATTTCTCATATGCTAACTTTTTCTCCCTTACTACTCTCTTTACATCATCATTGCACCAATCACAGACAGGCGATCTTAACTAAGCACGACAAGCCACGGGGGGAAAGGTGGAAATCTTTAGCTCAAATATTTCCACACTTCTCACTGCATCATCAGGAGCTGTGCAATGTTGCAAGAGAGCAACCAAAGCAGGAAGAGAGGTCTCAGAATAGCGTATGTGTAACCGGCCACAGTTACCCTTAGACTGGGTTCGTGGTCGGTGCTAACCCCACCCTACCATCATCCCCCCACTACCCATATGGGGTAGGAGGGTTTCTGAGATGTCAGGTAGGAAATTATAAGATATGAAAAGCCAGCCCTAAGCTTTTTCTAATCGTTTATAACAGGTCATGTGGTTTGAGAAAATAAGTTTCTCGTTAGATACTCTAGAAATGGATAGTTATTATTCTATTAAATGTCCTGCTCTGGGGTACTGGAATGTTCTACCCATGTGCTCAGAAGTATCTTTTCCTACATATTGTCTACTATTTTCTCAGTGGCTGTTAATATGCCATACATGGGCACTTCTATGCCTATCTGATAATATTTCTATGATTCTACTAATACCCTTTACCCTGCTGAAAAGATTTAAAGCAAACAGACAGGATATTGCAGCACTAAATGAATTCCAAAGGGTGAGGAACAGAGTACAGAGACTTATGAAAGGAGCAAAGGCAAAGCACTATTCCTCAAAAATTGAAGAGTATAAGCATAACCCCAGAAAGCTCTGGCAACAACTAAAACAGTTGGGGTATAAACATAAGCCAGCAGATAGGTCTAACATAGTACTCACTATCGATAATGAGGTATGCCACGAAACATCTATGGTGGCAAATTGTTTTAATTCCTACTACACATCTTTTGCATCAACACTAGTAAGTAAACTACCAGCTGCATCAAATACCTTTAACACAGACTCTGATAAGTTTCAAACATACTATACCAATAAAGGGGTAACACCAAACAGTTGTCAACTAGTAAGTGTATCTCATGACTTAATTCAAAAAGAACTAAGCAGGTTAAACTCAACTAAGAGCACTGGCCCGGATAACATCCCGTCTATTTTCCTAAAGGATGGTGCTTCTGAACTGTCAATCCCTATTATTCACTTAATAAATCTGTCAATCACCACTAATACCGTACCAGAGGGGTTCAAGGAGGCCAGAGTTACTCTTCTCTTTAAGAAAAATAGTATGTCTGATGTAAGCAACTATAGGCCTGTTAGTATAGTCAGTATAATATCCAGAATTCTAGAGAGGGCGGTGTACTCTCAAGTACTTAAGTACCTTAATGACAACAACATTCTCCATAGCTACCAATCGGGCTTTAGAAGATCTTACTCAACCGACACCTCCCTAATTAATCTGATGGATTACCTGAGAAGTGAAATGTCAAAGGGGAACCTCATAGGTATGGTAACCTTAGACCTGCAAAAGACCTTCGATTCTGTCAACCACAATATATTATCTAAGAAACTTCAAGCTATCGGTGTAGGTTCTGTAGACTGGTTTAAGTCCTACCTTAGCAACAGGAGACAAATTGTCAAAATCAACAAAACGGAATCAGAACCCCTGCCGATAACATATGGAGTTCTCCAAGGTAGTATTCTGGGTCCCTTATTTTTCTTATGTTATGTCAATGACATGCCTATCAGTGTCAAGTGCAAACTCTTACTGTATGCAGATGACAGTGCTCTGTTAGTGTCAGGTAAGACCCACAAGATATAGCTAATATATTAACACTGGAATTGGAGTCCTGCAGCAAATGGTTAGTAGACAACAAACTATCATTACACATCGGGAAAACTTAAGCCATTGTCTTTTGCACGAAACATAAACTGAGAAGGGTAAATAATTTTAATGTCCAGTGTAATGGGGAGCCCATCACTTAGGTTTCCTCAGTAAAATATCTGGGAATCCCCTTTGACCCATGCATGTCAGGAGAATTGATAGGGAACAGTGTAGCAAAGAAAGCAAATGCCAGACTGAAGTTCCTGTATAGACAAACACAGTGTGTACCTACTGAGGCTCGCAGGACCCTATGTCTAGCCCTTATACAGTGTCATATGGATTACGCTTGCTCTTCATGGTACTCTGCATTGACAAAAAAAATGAAAGATAAACTGCAAATCACCCAGAACAAAATTTTAAGATTCTTCCTGGGCCTGGGACCAAGAGAGCATGTAGGCCAGAATGAATTACAGCAGTTGAATATGTTGAATGTTGAAGACAGAGTCAAACAACTGAAGCTAAATCATGTTTATAAAATTGCGCACAAACAGTATCTAGAATATTTTGCTGCCAATTTTGTCAAGGTTAGGAACCAAAGCAATCTTACTAGGGGGAGAGAACACAACTTTGTAGTACCCACAGTCAGTGGCCAGGCTTCAAACACCTTTTATCGTACAGCAATAAAGAAATGGAACAGACTACCCGCACATGTCAAAGCCAGTCATAGCATGAACCAGTTCAAGAAGAGTGCCAAAAGGTGTCTGATGAATGTAGCTACAGAAAGGGAGGGGAATGATTTTTTATTTTTCAGCTAATATACGTATAAATTTTACCTTATTCCTAGTAATGACCCTCGTATTGTAGATAGTCTTAATGACCCTCGTATTGTAGATAGTCTTAATGACCCTCGTGTAGTAGATAGTCTTTTTAGTATAATAATAAGATGTTATCTTCATTATAGAATAATATGAAAATATTATAACCTTCATATTATAATAATAAGGTAAAAGGACCCCAATGGAAATAAGTCACTCTGTCGGACTTTTTTGGGTTATCCCAGGTTCTGTACACATATGCTGCTATGTATGATAATCTATGTAACTCTATTTGTGTATACCTTAATAAACTTGCTTACTTATCTTGTCCCTGTATGGTACATTAACAGCTACAGGTGTTATATAACCTTCAAAACTGACGTGGTGTGAAGTTTTGGTACGTAGACATTGGAGAGAACACCGAACGCAATCATACTGGGAAGTTAAATAATCTTATAGCACAGAGTGGTTGGAGCACACACGCGAATCCGGAGTTTGTTATGAACGTCTCTAGCAAGGAATTAAGCAGTGATCAACAGGCAGCACTAGGGTTTGGATTAAGCTTTATGCCTTCAACTAATGACGTTAATTACGTAGACTTAGCAAAATCGTTTTGCCTGCAATCCATCCACAAAACCAGGGTAAAAAGGAGTGTATTCCTCACAATGTTCTTGAGAGTATTGCCCATCTGCAGTCCAGAGTACCTAGAGGACGAAATCAGCAACATATTCAACATAGCCAAAAAAACTAAGATATCCTAAGGATTTTGTCGGGAAGAAGGCACTAATGTCAACAAAAAAAAAATACTCTTACAGGACTGAACCTAAAGAAGTGACGGCCAGGAAAATTGTACTAGTTTTACCATACAATGAGAATCTGGCTTGCCTGCGTGAGGCATTAAAAAAGATCAATATAAACCTGGCTTTCAAAAACACGGGGACAGTGAAAGAAAGGCTGATTAAAAACACACCCTCCAACAAAGATGGTGAGGTTTACAAGGCCCCATGTACTCAGTGTTCTCTCATATATCGGTCAAACAGGTAAATTTCTGGAAACCAGAATTGCCCAACATAAATACCCAGTCAAGACAGGGCAGGAGTCGAGCGCTATTTTTAACTACGTTAGTGCATGTAATCACCCACCGGGGTGGGATGCTGCCCAGATTATCTTACCAAACAGTTCTGTCATGGAAAGAAACATAATTGAATCTTCCCTCTTGAAACATGAAAGGAATACAGTATACAACTCAAATTATGGGTTATACAAGCTCGATAATTATTTAGTAGAGTCCATTGTACACAATCTTAAACAACAGTGCTATACAAAATCACAGGATTGTTCATCATGCCAGGTGGGTTGATGGATTGGTGACGCCAGTCCAGTGTCTACGTACCAACATTTCACATCACGTCAGTTTAAAAGGTTATATAACACCTGTAGCTGTTCATGTACTATACAGTGACAAGATAACGTAAGGAAAGGGTAAAGGGTATTAGTAGAATCATAGAAATATTATCGGATAGGCATAGAAGTGCCCATGTATGGCATATTAACAGCCACTGAGAAAATAGAAGACAATATGTAGGAAAAGATACTTCTGAGTACATGGGTTGAATATTCAAGTACCTCACAGCAGGAAATTTAAACAGACAAAGAGCACATTGCATTCCTTTCTTTCATTATTTGAAAAGGTCACACAGAATAATAGCTATCCATGTCTACAGTACCTAACGAGAAACTTATTTTCTCAAACCACATGACCTGTTATAAACGATTAGAAAAAACTTAGGGCTGGCTTTTTATATCTTATAATTTCATACTTGACATCTCAGAAACCCTCCTACTCCACATGGGTAGTGGGGGCATGATGGTAGGGTGGGGTTGGCACCGACCACTAACCCAGTCTAAGGGTAACCGTGGACGGTGACACCTACGCTACTCTGAGACCTCTCTCCCAGCTTTGGTTGCTCTCTTGCAACATAGCACAGCTCCTGATAATGCACTGAGAAGTGTGGAAGTACCTGAGCTAAAGATTCCCCCCCTCCGTGGCTTGTCTGCACATATATATATATATACATATATATATATATATATATATATATATATATATATATATATATATATATATATATATATATATATATATATATATATATATATATATACATATATATGTATATATATATATATATATATATATATATATATATATATATATATATATATATATATATATATACATATATATATATATATATATATATATATATATATATATATATATAATATGTATATATATATATATATATATATATATATATATATATATATATATATATATATATATATATATATATATATATATATATATATATATATATATATATATGCAATAAGATCACAGTGAACAGGTGATTTCAGAATATGCAAAACAACCACTCTGAAAGAATAGAGAAATTCCAAGCGCTTCTCGTGAGTAGTCACGAAAGCGCTTGGAATTTCTGTATTCTTTCAGAGTGGTTCACACATAAAAGAGAGAAGCTTACGACGACGTTTCGGTCCGACTTGGACCATTGACAAAGTCACACTTTGTTAATGGTCCAAGTCGGACCGAAACGTCGTCGTAAGCTTCTCTCTTTTATGTGTGGGTTATTTGTGTATCGTTCCAGTCACGGTATTGTGCCTTTTTGTTATTTATTTCAGAGTGGTTGTTTTGCACATATATATATATATATATATATATATATATATATATATATATATATATATATATATATATATATATATATATATATATATATATATATATATATATATATATATATATATATATATATATATATATGTATACATATATATATATATATATATATATATATATATATATATATATATATATATATATATATATATATATATATATATATATATATATATATACACGCTAGATAACAGTGATATCTTGCTACTCCTACTTACACTTTGGTCACACTTCACAGACACGCACATGCATATATATATACATACATCTAGGTTTTTCACCTTTTTTTAAATAGCGCTTGTTCTTCTTTATTTCTTCTATTGTCCATGGGGAAGTGGAAAAGAATCTTTCCTCCGTAAGCCATGCGTGTCGTATGAGGCGACTAAAATGCCGGGAGCAATGGGCTAGTAACCCCTTCTCCTGTAGACATTTACTAAAAGAGAGAAGAAGAAAAACTTTATAAAACTGGGATGCTTAAATGTGCTTGGATGTAGTGCGGATGACAAGAAACAGATGATTCCTGATGTTATCAATGAAAAGAAGTTGGATGTCCTGGCCCTAAGCGAAACAAAGCTGAAGGGGGTAGGGGAGTTTCAGTGGGAGGAAATAAATGGGATTAAATCTGGAGTATCTGAGAGAGTTAGAGTATAGGAAGGGGGTAGCAGTAATGTTGAATGATCAGTTATGGAAGGAGAAAAGAGAATATGAATGTGTAAATTCAAGAATTATGTGGATTAAAGTAAAGGTTGGATGCGAGAAGTGGGTCATAATAAGCGTGTATGCTCCTGGAGAAGAGAGGAATGCAGAGGAGAGAGAGAGATTTTGGGAGATGTTAAGTGAATGTATAGGAGCCTTTTAACCAAGTGAGAGAGTAATTGTGATAGGGGACCTGAATGCTAAAGTAGGAGAAACTTTTAGAGAGGGTGTGGTAGGTAAGTTTGGGGTGCCAGGTGTAAATGATAATGGGAGCCCTTTGATTGAACTTTGTATAGAAAGGGGTTTAGTTATAGGTAATACATATTTTAAGAAAAAGAGGATAAATAAGTATACAAGATATGATGTAGGGCGAAATGACAGTAGTTTGTTGGATTATGTATTGGTAGATAAAAGACTGTTGAGTAGACTTCAGGATGTACATGTTTATAGAGGGGCCACAGATATATCAGATCACTTTCTAGTTGTAGCTACACTGAGAGTAAAAGGTAGATGGGATACAAGGAGAATAGAAGCATCAGGGAAGAGAGAGGTGAAGGTTTATAAACTAAAAGAGGAGGCAGTTAGGGTAAGATATAAACAGCTATTGGAGGATAGATGGGCTAATGAGAGCATAGGCAATGGGGTCGAAGAGGTATGGTGTAGGTTTAAAAATGTAGTGTTAGAGTGTTCAGCAGAAGTTTGTGGTTACAGGAAAGTGGGTGCGGGAGGGAAGAGGAGCGATTGGTGGAATGATGATGTAAAGAGAGTAGTAAGGGAGAAAAAGTTAGCATATGAGAAGTTTTTACAAAGTAGAAGTGATTCAAGGAGGGAAGAGTATATGGAGAAAAAGAGAGAGGTTAAGAGAGTGGAGAAACAATGTAAAAAGAGAGCAAATGAGAGAGTGGGTGAGATGTTATCAACAAATTTTGTTGAAAATAAGAAAAAGTTTTGGAGTGAGATTAACAAGTTAAGAAAGCCTAGAGAACAAATGGATTTGTAAGCTAAAAATAGGAGAGGAGAGTTATTAAATGGAGAGTTAGAGGTATTGGGAAGATGGAGGGAATATTTTGAGGAATTGTTAAATGTTGATGAAGATAGGGAAGCTGTGATTTCGTGTATAGGACAAGGAGGAATAACATCTTGGAGGAGTGAGGAAGAGCCAGTTGTGAGTGTGGGGGAAGTTCGTGAGGCAGTAGGTAAAATGAAAGGGGGTAAGGCAGCCGGGATTGATGGGATAAAGATAGAAATGTTAAAAGCAGGTGGGGATATAGTTTTGTAGTGGTTGGTGCAATTATTTAATAAATGTATGGAAGAGGGTAAGGTACCTATGGATTGGCAGAGAGCATGCATAGTTCCTTTGTATAAAGGCAAAGGGGATAAAAGAGAGTGCAAAAATTATAGGGGGATAAGTCTGCTGAGTATACCTGGTAAAGTGTATGGTAGAGTTATTATTGAAAGAATTAAGAGTAAGACGGAGAATAGGATAGCAGATGAACAAGGAGGCTTTAGGAAAGGTAGGGGGTGTGTGGACCAGGTGTTTACAGTGAAACATATAAGTGAACAGTATTTAGATAAGGCTAAAGAGGTCTTTGTGGCATTTATGGATTTGGAAAAGGCGTATGACAGGGTGGATAGGGGGGCAATGTGGCAGATGTTGCAAGTGTATGGTGTAGGAGGTAGGTTACTGAAAGCAGTGAAGAGTTTTTACGAGGATAGTGAGGCTCAAGTTAGAGTATGTAGGAAAGAGGGAAATTATTTCCCAGTAAAAGTAGGCCTTAGACAAGGATGTGTGATGTCACCGTGGTTGTTTAATATATTTATAGATGGGGTTGTAAGAGAAGTAAATGCGAGGGTCTTGGCAAGAGGCGTGGAGTTAAAAGATAAAGAATCACACACACAGTGGGAGTTGTCACAGCTGCTCTTTGCTGATGACACTGTGCTCTTGGGAGATTCTGAAGAGAAGTTGCAGAGATTGGTGGATGAATTTGGTAGGGTGTGCAAAAGAAGAAAATTAAAGGTGAATACAGGAAAGACTAAGGTTATGAGGATAACAAAAAGATTAGGTGATGAAAGATTAAATATCAGATTGGAGGGAGAGAGTATGGAGGAGGTGAACGTATTCAGATATTTGGGAGTGGACGTGTCAGCGGATGGGTCTATGAAAGATGAGGTGAATCATAGAATTGATGAGGGAAAAAGAGTGAGTGGTGCACTTAGGAGTCTGTGGAGACAAAGAACTTTGTCCTTGGAGGCAAAGAGGGGAATGTACGAGAGTATAGTTTTACCAACGCTCTTATATGGGTGTGAAGCATGGGTGATGAATGTTGCAGCGAGGAGAAGGCTGGAGGCAGTGGAGATGTCATGTCTGAGGGCAATGTGTGGTGTGAATATAATGCAGAGAATTCGTAGTTTGGAACTTAGGAAGAGGTGCAGGATTACCAAAACTGTTGTCCAAAGGGCTGAGGAAGGGTTGTTGAGGTGGTTCGGACATGTAGAGAGAATGGAGCGAAACAGAATGACTTCAAGAGTGTATCAGTCTGTAGTGGAAGGAAGGCGGGGTAGGGGTCGGCCTAGGAAAGGTTGGAGGGAGGGGGTAAAGGAGGTTTTGTGTACGAGGGGCTTGGACTTCCAGCAGGCATGCGTGAGCGTGTTTGATAGGAGTGAATGGACACAAATGGTTTTTAATACTTGACGTGCTGTTGGAGTGTGAGCAAAGTAACATTTATGAAGGGGTTCAGGGAAACCGGCAGGCCGGACTTGAGTCCAGGAGATGGGAAGTACAGTGCCTGCACTCTGAAGAAGGGGTGTTAATGTTGCAGTTTAAAAACTGTAGTGTAAAGCACCCTTCTGGCAAGACAGTGATGGAGTGAATGATGGTGAAAGTTTTTCTTTTTCGGGCCACCCTGCCTTTGTGGGAATCGGCCAGCGTGATAATAAAATAAATAAGATATATATATATATATATATATATATATATATATATATATATATATATATATATATATATATATATATATATATATATATATATATATATATCTCATATATTGTGGGAATCGGCCAGCGTGATAATAAAATAAATAAGATATATATATATATATATATATATATATATATATATATATATATATATATATATATATATATATATATATATATATATATATATATATATATATATATATATATATATATATATATATTATATATATATTATAAATATATATTTATTTTTTTTTATTATCACACTGGCCGATTCCCACCAAGGCAGGATGGCCCGAAAAAGAAAAACTTTCACCATCATTCACTCCATCACTGTCTTGCCAGAAGGGTGCTTTACACTACAGTTTTTAAACTGCAACATTAACACCCCTCCTTCAGAGTGCAGGCACTGTACTTCCCATCTCCAGGACTCAAGTCCGGCCTGCCGGTTTCCCTGAATCCCTTCATAAATGTTACTTTGCTCACACTCCAACAGCACGTCAAGTATTAAAAACCATTTGTCTCCATTCACTCCTATCAAACACGCTCATGCATGCCTGCTGGAAGTCCAAGCCCCTCGCACACAAAACCTCCTTTACCCCCTCCCACCAACCTTTCCTAGGCCGACCCCTACCCCGCCTTCCTTCCACTACAGACTGATACACTCTTGAAGTCATTCTGTTTCGCTCCATTCGCTCTACATGTCCGAACCACCTCAACAACCCTTCCTCAGCCCTCTGGACAACAGTTTTGGTAATCCCGCACCTCCTCCTAACTTCCAAACTACGAATTCTCTGCATTATATTCACACAACACATTGCCCTCAGACATGACATCTCCACTGCCTCCAGCCTTCTCCTCGCTGCAACATTCATCACCCACGTTTCACACCCATATAAGAGCGTTGGTAAAACTATACTCTCATACATTCCCCTCTTTGCCTCCAAGGACAAAGTTCTTTGTCTCCACAGACTCCTAAGTGCACCACTCACTCTTTTTCCCTCATCAATTCTATGATTCACCTCATCTTTCATAGACCCATCCGCTGACACGTCCACTCCCAAATATCTGAATACGTTCACCTCCTCCATACTCTCTCCCTCCAATCTGATATTCAATCTTTCATCACCTAATCTTTTTGTTATCCTCATAACCTTACTCTTTCCTGTATTCACCTTTAATTTTCTTCTTTTGCACACCCTACCAAATTCATTCACCAATCTCTGCAACTTCTCTTCAGAATCTCCCAAGAGCACAGTGTCATCAGCAAAGAGCAGCTGTGACAACTCCCACTTTGTGTGTGATTCTTTATCTTTTAACTCCACGCCTCTTGCCAAGACCCCTCGCATTTACTTCTCTTACAACCCCATCTATAAATATATTAAACAACCACGGTGACATCACACATCCTTGTCTAAGGCCTACTTTTACTGGGAAAAAATTTCCCTCTTTCCTACATACTCTAACTTGAGCCTCACTATCCTCGTAAAAACTCTTCACTGCTTTCAGTAACCTACCTCCTACACCATACACTTGCAACATCTGCCACATTGCCCCCCTATCCACCCTGTCATACGCCTTTTCCAAATCCATAAATGCCACAAAGACCTCTTTAGCCTTATCTAAATACTGTTCACTTATATGTTTCACTGTAAACACCTGGTCCACACACCCCCTACCTTTCCTAAAGCCTCCTTGTTCATCTGCTATCCTATTCTGCGTCTTACTCTTAATTCTTTCAATTATAACTCTACCATACACTTTACCAGGTACACTCAACAGACTTATCCCCTTATAATTTTTGCACTCTTTTTATCCCCTTTGCCTTTATACAAAGGAACTATGCATGCTCTCTGCCAATCCCTAGGTACCTTACCCTCTTCCATACATTTATTAAATAATTGCACCAACCACTCCAAAACTATATCCCCACCTGCTTTTAACATTTCTATCTTTATCCCATCAATCCCGGCTGCCTTACCCCCTTTCATTTTACCTACTGCCTCACGAACTTCCCCCACACTCACAACTGGCTCTTTCTCACTCCTATAAGATGTTATTCCTCCTTGCCCTATACACGAAATCACAGCTTCCCTATCTTCATCAACATTTAACAATTCCTCAAAATATTCCCTCCATCTTCCCAATACCTCTAACTCTCCATTTAATAACTCTCCTCTCCTATTTTTAACTGACAAATCCATTTGTTCTCTAGGCTTTCTTAACTTGTTAATCTCACTCCAAAACTTTTTCTTATTTTCAACAAAATTTGTTGATAACATCTCACCCACTCTCTCATTTGCTCTCTTTTTACATTGCTTCACCACTCCCTTAACCTCTCTCTTTTTCTCCATATACTCTTCCCTCCTTGCATCACTTCTACTTTGTAAAAACTTCTCATATGCTAACTTTTTCTCCCTTACTACTCTCTTTACATCATCATTCCACCAATCGCTCCTCTTCCCTCCCGCACCCACTTTCCTGTAACCACAAACTTCTGCTGAACACTCTAACACTACATTTTTAAACCTACCCCATACCTCTTCGACCCCATTGCCTATGCTCTCATTAGCCCATCTATCCTCCAATAGCTGTTTATATCTTACCCTAACTGCCTCCTCTTTTAGTTTATAAACCTTCACCTCTCTCTTCCCTGATGCTTCTATTCTCCTTGTATCCCATCTACCTTTTACTCTCAGTGTAGCTACAACTAGAAAGTGATCTGATATATCTGTGGCCCCTCTATAAACATGTACATCCTGAAGTCTACTCAACAGTCTTTTATCTACCAATACATAATCCAACAAACTACTGTCATTTCGCCCTACATCATATCGTGTATACTTATTTATCCTCTTTTTCTTGAAATATGTATTACCTATAACTAAACCCCTTTCTATACAAAGTTCAATCAAAGGGCTCCCATTATCATTTACACCTGGCACCCCAAACTTACCTACCACACCCTCTCTAAAAGTTTCTCCTACTTTAGCATTCAGGTCCCCTATCACAATTACTCTCTCACTTGGTTCAAAGGCTCCTATACATTCACTTAACATCTCCCAAAATCTCTCTCTCTCCTCTGCATTCCTCTCTTCTCCAGGTGCATACACGCTTATTATATATATATAATTTATATATATATATATATATATATAAATATTATATATATACATATTGTGTACTCATCTATTTGTACTCACCTATTTATGGTTGCAGGAGTCGAGACATAGCTCCTGGCATATCAGTAAAGGTTTCATAGTAAAGAGAACCAACATCCATTTAGGTTTGTTGTTCATGTTTTGAATTGTAACAATTTTTTTTTAAATTTGTTTAAATTTCTTGGGTATTTTAGATTAGCTATTTCATAAATTTTGGAGATTTCTTCATCTATGAATTTCGGGTTGTAAATAAATAAAGTTCTCAAAAACACCGATGAGAATACAGAAATTTTAACTTTATCTTAACGTGAAGAATAATAGTGTAAACTGGAAGATTATGAGTGGGATCAACGGGCACTTCCAGTGTGATTGGGCATCAATGGGCACTTCCAGTGTGATTGGGGATCAATGGGCACTTGCAGTGCGACTGGGGATCAACGGGCACTTCCAGTGCGACTGGGGATCAACGGGCACTTCCAGTGCGACTGGGGATCAATGGGCACTTCCAGTGTGACTGGGGATCAACGGGCACTTCCAGTGCGACTGGGAGGTACAGGGTGCGCCAGACAACGCAAGTAACAGCACCTGCATTTCTGTCCTCAGTGATCCAGATAAGGTGATTGTCCCTGAATGCTTGAGATGTGTTGCGGGAGTTCACGACGCAGAGTTCATCCAAGCAGTTGCACAGTGGGACAGTCTTGCAGATAATTCAAGCAATGCACGTCCTCTCAGAGATTGTAAGCAGTCCCACTGGAACAAACCAATCATGGAGAATATCGCTAAAACAATGCTCAATAATGCCTCTGTAAAGAACAAAGCTCGTCTCCTAGCAGTGAAAATATTCAGGAGTTTTACTTTTAGCTGTCCCTAATTCTTCCTTGAGCACTCACATCGACCCCAGGCCAGTCAGAGTGGTGTTGATCTTCTCCTAGCAGCCACCATATTCACCAAACAGATGCATTTGCGTCAGGGCTTCAGCTGACCAATTTGGGCTGCATGATCTCTTTTTCATACGTCAGAGAGGAAGTAAGCCAGACTTGAGGTCTATGACATCAAACGAAGCTTCATCACAGCTCGTTACTCAGCAGAACGGGAACCTCAGTTACTCAGGCTTGTTACCCAGCAGAACGGGAACCTCAGTTACTCAGGCTTGTTACCCAGCAGAACGGGAACCTCAGTTACTCAGGCTTGTTACCCAGCAGAACGGGAACCTCAGTTACTCAGGCTTGTTACTCAGCAGAACGGGAACCTCAGTTACTCAGGCTTGTTATCCAGCAGAACGGGAATTTCAGTTACTCAGGCTTGTTACCCAGCAGAACGGGAACCTCAGTTACTTAGGCTTGTTACCCATCAGAACAAGAACCTCGGTTACTCAGGCTCAAAGGCAGCCAGAAGTGCCCAGATGGAATCACAAAGCTATCCAGGAAATAGGTCAGGTGAAAGCATGTAATTACAACTGGGCGTCTACAATGGCTGACATCTATCTCTGATATATACTGAAGGTAAAGTGAAGAGAATTCTGTCAGTTATTAATAGTACTCAGTACCGACAAGATGAAAAATTAGACACATGTGCAACATATTTATTTGTAGAAGTTCCGCCATCCAGTGACTTTATCCAAGAAAACATTAAAGGATATAATGGGAACACTTTAGAACTATGTACAAGAAGACGAGATGAGCAAGACTGCTGTAATCTCCACCAACTCCAAAACTAAGGGAAGGATTACATCGTCTTTTGTATATAGTTCTACAGTCTTATCTTAATGTCCTTGAATTATTTTGACAAAGCCACTGGATGGCGAAACATCTACAAATAAAAATATCCAGATAATGTACATGTGGCTAATTCTTCAAACCAAGGATTCAACAGAGTGGCCATCTTTTTTTTCCAGAAGACTGAGTGTTACGAAACAGGGAGGACATACCTGCAGGCATCCTGCTTGTATGTCACACGATATTCTACTTCCAAATATATCTTAATAATTCACTCTGAAAACGAGGTTGATTTTCACTGTAGTACTCTCACTAAAATACTCACCATCTTACTTTATGGCAGACAAGCACTGTTGGCCGAGGGTGTAGCACCTTACCTTTATACCTTGCCCAGTGATGGTGGTCGGTGTGGGCGTATACCGTCTCGTGCGTCTTCTCCAGGTAGATGAAGATAGCGGAGCCGAGCAGCAGGTATGACACCCATAACACAGTCATTTTGAGTCCTCTGTAATCTGCCTTGCACATCCCTATCGGCTGCCGGGTGATGTTCATTGCTGAGGACCTCCGCGAGGATCTGATACTCATCTTACGTATGCGATCTTTTTCCATTATGAAAACAACTTTCCACACTCGATTAAGCTACCCACAAAGGGCTAATTTACTTTTCTTGTGACACTCGTTTGAGTCAACTACTACTGAAGGTGGTTGGATCTGGCACTACAAGGATGAAGCACTCTTACGATGTGTAATTTTCTTAATAGACACCTTGTTATTAGAGGGGATAGTATAGGCACTCAAAGCTGCTGAGGATCACTCTAGGTGGTATTACCAGTACGACTTCGACACTTTCTTCTCTGTAACGGCATAAAAAGTGGTAATTAGTCACCTCTGGAAGTGAAGTGAGTTAGTTAAATGAAAGTGAAGTTAGTCATCCGTGAGTGAAGTTAATTGGTTATCTAAAAGTGAAGGTAAAACACTAACAAGTCATAAGAAACTCACAATCTCGACCTGCTCTGTTCTAAGAAAAATAGGTCCTATAATGTGATATTGATGCATGACTTGGAACTTGATAATGATCCAAGACACAAGCTGAACGTCATCTACAGTTTCCTCCCAGCGATAAACATAATCCGGCTATAAACAGTGGCCTAGAGGGCTGCTGTCTCTGACCGAGCAGTGCTGGTGAAGACTACTGTTATTACAGAGTGTAGATTTGCACTTTGCTTCGTCTAAGTGGCTTAGTGTTTTTCACTTAACTGAGAAACCAGCAGAAGTAGTATAAGTGACTGCAGAAACAGTAGTAGTAGTTGTAGTAGAAGTACTATTAGTAGTAGTAGCAACGGTAGTAGTAACAGTAGTAGTAGCATCAGTGTTAGTAATAGCAACAGTAGGAGTGAAAGGTTCGGTTAGGTAAGGTTATGCTAGTTTAGGTTACGCAAGGTTACGTTAGGTTAGGTAAGGTTATGCTAGGTTAGGTAAGGTTATGTTAGGTAAGGTTATGCTATGTTAGGTAAGGCTATGTTAAGTTAAGCAAGGTTATGTTAGGTTAGGTAAGGTTATGTTAGGTAAGGTTATGCTATGTTAGGTAAGGTTATGTTAGGTTAAGCAAGGTTATGTTAGGTTAGGTAAGGTTAGGTTAGGTAAGGTTATGCTATGTTAGGTAAGGTTATGTTAGGTTAAGCAAGGTTATGTTAGGTTAGGTAAGGTTATGTTAGGTAAGGTTATGCTATGTTAGGTAAGGTTATGTTAGGTTATGCAAGGTTATGTTAGGTTAGGTAAGGTTAGGTTAGGTAAGGTTATGCTAGGTTAGGTAAGGTTATGTTAGGTAAGGTTAAGTTAGGTTAGGTAAGGCTATGCTAGGTTTGGTAAGGTTATGTTAGGTTAGGTAAGGCTATGCTAGGTTTGGTAAAGTTATGTTAGGTTAGGTAAAGCTATGCTAGGTTTGGTAAGGTTAAGTTAGGTTAGGTAAGGCTATGCTAGGTTTGGTAAGGTTATGTTAGGTTAGGTAAGGCTATGCTAGGTTTGGTAAGGTTATGTTAGGTTAGGTAAGGCTATGCTAGGTTTGGTAAGGTTAAGTTAGGTTAGGTAAGGCTATGCTAGGTTTGGTAAGGTTATGTTAGGTTAGGTAAGGCTATGCTAGGTTTGGTAAGGTTATGTTAGGTTAGGTAAGGCTATGCTAGGTTTGGTAAGGATATGTTAGGTTAGGTTATATTAGATTAGGAAATTTTAGGTTAGGTCAGGTCTGTCAGGAAACAGGACAAGTGGTTCCTGACGCGGATCATAGTCATATAATGACCCACAGCTAGAGCTTCTGGTCATCTGATTGATGCCTTCCACCGGCTTACACCAGCACCTCTTTAAAAAATATGGTTATTATTATACACGTTATTGAGAGGAACATGAGTGTCACCGTTAACAGAAGAGTCACCCGTTATTGAGAGGAACATGAGTGTCACCGTTAACAGAAGAGTCACCCGTTATTGAGAGGAACATGAGTGTCACCGTTAACAGAAGAGTCACCAGTTATTGAGAGGAACATGAGTGTCATCGTTAACAACAGAAGAGTCACCCGCTAGTGAGAGGAACATGAGTGTCAACGTTAACAACAGAAGAGTCACCCGCTAGTGAGAGGAACATGAGTGTCATCGTTAACAACAGAAGAGTCACCCGCTAGTGAGAGGAACATGAGTGGCATCGTTAACAACAGAAGAGTCACCCGCTAGTGAGAGGAACATGAGTGTCAACGTTAACAACAGAAGAGTCACCCGCTAGTGAGAGGAACATGAGTGTCATCGTTAACAACAGAAGAGTCACCCGCTAGTGAGAGGAACATGAGTGGCATCGTTAACAACAGAAGAGTCACCCGCTAGTGAGAGGAACATGAGTGGCATCGTTAACAACAGAAGAGTCACCCGCTAGTGAGAGGAACATGAGTGTCATCGTTAACAACTGAAGAGTCACCCGCTAGTGAGAGGAACATGAGTGTCATCGTTAACAACAGTAGAGTCACCCGCTAGTGAGAGGAACATGAGTGTCATCGTTAACAACAGAAGAGTCACCCGTTATTGAGAGAAATATGAGTGTCATCGTTACCAACAGAAGAGTCACCCGTTATTGAGAGGAACATGAATGTCATTGTTAACAACAGAAGAGTCAACCGATAGTGAGAGGAACATAAGTGTCATCGATAACAACAGAAGAGTCACCCGTTATTGAGAGGAACATGAGTGTCATCGTTAACAACAGAAGAGTCACCCGCTATTGAGAGGAACATGAGTGTCATCGTTAACAACAGAAGAGTCACCCATTATTGAGAGGAACATGAGTGTCATCGTTAACAACAGAAGAGTCACCCGTTATTGAGAGGATCATGAGTGTCATCGTTAACAACAGAAGAGTCACCCGTTATTGAGATGAACATGAGTGTCATCGTTAACAACAGAAGAGTCACCCGCTAGTGAGAGGAACATGAGTGTCATCGTTAACAACACAAGAGTCACCCACTAGTGAGAGGAACATGAGTGTCATCGTTAACAACACAAGAGTCACCCGCTAGTAAGAGGAACATGAGTGTCATCGTTAACAACACAAGAGTCACCCGCTAGTGAGAGGAACATGACTGTCATTGTTAACAGCAGAAGAGTCACCCTCTGTCCTTCCTTCTCTTAATTCACTTAATTTTTCTGCACTATCTTTCCTTTTACTTTACACTTGACTCCCTTTTCTTTAAGTAACCACTGTCACTTTCCCTTAACCCTTTTCACTTTCCCATCACTGCTTGTACCTTTCCCAAAACCATTGCAACTCCATTCACTCCTTGTTCCTTTCCTTTAACACTTGTCACTTTCCCTTCACTCCTTGTCACTTTCCTTTCACTCTGTCACTTTACCTTAAACTTTCACTCTGTCACTTTACCTTAAACTTTCACTCTGTCACTTTCCCTTTCACTTAAATTATATGTTATTGTGTCTGTGTTTGCATACAAAACCTTCAACTTCTTTTCTAAAACTGTGGTGTGGGGGGTACGTTGTGGTTGGGGAAGCTGGAGGCCTGACAAGCAACTATGGGGGTTGCTGTGAAGTGGAGTTTGTGATGAAAGGGAGTGGGGGCAGTGGGTATGGCATGTGCATTTTGGTTTAGATTGTATGGCTACACTGAGGTTGTCAGGGTCGAGGACCTTCCATAGGTGGTTATTAGGGAGCTTGTATTTGCTTTTCTTTCTGAGTCTGGGTCTCCTGCCCATCTCTGTCTCTGCCCTCTTTCTTCCTTGCATCTCTGTACCCTCTCTTTCAGCTTCTGCATTTCTTCTCGTGTTCTGTCACGGTCTAGGTACATCCTCTGATACTTCGGTATGTCTCATAGTCATGCTTTCTCTTGCAGGATCCTGTTTTGAGCCGACTCGGCCTTAAAAATCACTTTCACTGGCCGGTTTCTTCCTCTTGCAAACCTCCTATTGTCATGGGGCAGCTGGGTCATGTCGTCCTCTCCTGTTGATTTTGTGAAACTTTAAATCACTTTTTTCTCCACCTGTCTTTTTGCTTTGTAAGTTTCCACTTCAACTTGCTGGAGCCTGTAAACAAAGACTGACCTCTCCCTTTCATTTTCCCACTGTATTTCCCTTTGTATCTTCTAATTCGATTTAGTTGCCTTTATTGCAGCCTTCCTTTCTTCAATCTCTTCACCATCTGTTATCCCTGTGCCCAGTGGTCTGTCATTTTCCCTTCTCAGCTTTTCCTGGGCACCACTGTGGTCTGTTAGGTCCTCTGCTTATAGCTTAGTTCTTTCATTTTCGACAGTCCACTCGTTTGTTACTGGTGTGCTCCTCCTTTTTTACCTGGGCTCCAAGGTGGTCTGATAGGACCTCTGCATACAGTTTAACTTCTTTGTTCCATACAGTCCCCTCGTTTGTGACTGATATAGCAGTTTCTGATGTCATGCAAGTACTGCTCATCACCTCTCCTCCATTTTTTTGCTATGTTGTTCTAGCTTCTTTCTCAAAACTTGTCCCTTTTTAATGAGCCTTGATACCCAGTCGTCCTTCCGAGACTCATCTTCCAGTTCCTTGGTTTTCCGTCCTGTTCTCTGACAACCCATCTTTTTCAGTTAACAAAGAATGAAAATTTAATGTATTTCTGTGTGGTCGCTTGTGATGTGTGTTTTTGAGTGGGTGTTTTTGTGCGTACTCACCTAGTATTGGTCGAATTCGTTGATTCAAAGTTTCTCGCCCCGCCTCTTCACTGGTCACTACTGGGTCACTCACTCTTTGGGCTTTATCATACCTCTTCTTAATGCTATGTATTGATCCTGCCTCCATCACCTCACTTTTCTGACTGTTTTACCTCCTGACAACTCTGTGACTGAAGGAATAATTCTTATCTCTGTGATTCAACTAAATCTTCAGCTTCCAAATTTGGCCTCTTGTAGCTGTGTCTCATTTTTGGAACATCTTATCTCTGTCCACCTTGTCGATTCCTCTCAGTATTTTATATGTTGTTACCATGCCCCCTTCCCCGTCTTCCACTGTCGTACCGTCAATTTCCTTTAACCTCTCCTTGCAGGACGGGCCCCTTAGCTCCGGGACTAGTCTCGTTACATACCTTTGCACTTTATCCTGACGTGCTGGGGCTGGTGTGTGTGTGTGTGTGTGTGTGTGTTTACTCATCTATTTAAACCCACCTATTTGTGGTTGCTGGGGTTGAGACATAGCTCCTGGCCGCGCCTCTTCCACGATCGCTACCAGGTCCTCTTTCTCCCAGCTCCATGAGCTTTATCATACCTCGTCTTAAAACTATGTATAGTTCCTGCCTCCACTACATCACTTGAGAGACTATTCCACTTCCTGACAACCCTGTAACTAAAGAAATATTTCCTCACTTCTCTTTGATTCATCCAAGTCTTCACCTTCCCAGTGTGACCCCTTGTTTCTGTGTCCCATCTCTGGAACATCCTGTCTCTGTCCACTTTGCAAATTCCTCGAAGTATTTTGAATGTCGTTATCATGTCTCCCCTGACCCTCCTGTCCTCCAGTGTCGTCAGGCCGATTTCCCTTAACCTTTTTTCATAGGACATCCTCCTTAACCTTTCTTCATAGGACATTCCCCTTAGCTCTGGATCTAGCTTTGTTGCAAACCTTTGTACATTCTCTAATTTCTTGATGTGCTTGACCAGGTGTGGGTGCCAAACTGGTGCTGCATACTCCAGTATGGGCCTGATGTACACGGTGTACAGAGTCTTGAACAATTCCTTTCTGAGGCATCAGAGCGCTGTTCTCAGGTTTGCCAGGCGCCCATATGCTGCAGCAGTTATCTGGTTGATGTGCGCCCCAGGAGATGTGCTCAGTATTATACTCACCCAAGATCCTTTACCTTGAGTGAGGTTTGCAGTCTTTGGCCATCTAGACTATACTCTGTCTGCGGTCTTCTTTGCCCTTCCCTAATCTTCATGACTTTGCATTTGGCGGGGTTAAATTCGAGGAGCCAGTTGCTGGACCACGCATCCAGCCTGTCCAGGTCTCTTTGTAGACCTGTCTGATCCTCATCCGGTTTAATATTCCATTACCTCCAGTAATTTACAGTACAGTAACACTATTCAGTCTCTACAGTGACTTACAGTACAGGAACACTATTTAGTCTCTACAGTCACTTACAGTACAGGAACACTATTTAGTCTCTACAGTCACAGTACAAGAACACTATTTAGTCTCTACAGTCACTTACAGTACAGTAACACTATTCAGTCTCTACAGTCACTTACAGTACAGGAACACTATTTAGTCTCTACAGTCACAGTACAAGAACACTATTTAGTCTCTACAGTCACTTACAGTACAGGAACACTATTCAGTCTCTACAGTCAATTACAGTACAGGAATGCTATTTAGTCTCTACAGTCACTTACAGTACAGGAACACTATTCAGTCTCTACAGTCAATTACAGTACAGGAGCACTATTTAGTCTCTACAGTCACTTACAGTACAGGAACACTATTCAGTCTCTACAGTCAATTACAGTACAGGAGCACTATTTAGTCTCTTCAGTGACTTACAGTACAGGAACACTATTTGGTCTCTACAGTCACTAACAGTACAGGAACACTATTCAGTCTCTACAGTCAATTACAGTACAGGAACGCTATTTAGTCTCTACAGTCACTTACAGTACAGGAACACTATTCAGTCTCTACAGTCAATTACAGTACAGGAACACTATTTGGTCTCTACAGTCACTTACAGTACAGGAACACTATTCAGTCTCTACAGTCACTTACAGTACAGGAACACTATTCAGTCTCTACAGTCACTTACAGTGCAGGAACACTATTCAGTCTCTACAGTCACTTACAGTACAGGAACACTATTCAGTCTCTACAGTTACTTACAGCGCAGGAACACTATTTAGTCTCTACAGTCACTTACAGTACAGGAACACTATTCAGTCTCTACAGTCACTTACAGTAAAGGACACTATTTAGTCTCTACAGTCATTTACAGTACAGGAACACTATTCAGTCTCTACAGTCACTTACAGTACAGGAACACTATTCAGTCTCTACAGTCACTTACAGTACAGGAACACTATTCAGTCTCTACTCTCTACAGTCACTTACAGTACAGGAACACTATTCAGTCTCTACTCTCTACAGGCACTTACAGTACAGGAACACTATTCAGTCTCTTCAGTGACTTACAGTACAGGAACACTATTCAGTCTCTTCAGTGACTTACAGTACAGGAACACTATTCAGTCTCTACAGTCATTTACAGTGCAGGAACACTCCTCAGTGCCTCCAGTCAATAACAGTACAGAATATTCTTCAGTACCTCCATACTTGTCAACAGTTGAAGATACTAACCCATATGAAGTCTCCCTTATTATCAACGCACTAAAAAACAAGGCAGGAGATTTAAATACCTTACCACCCTTTATATACAAAAAAGTGTCACAAGTGCTATCACCAATCATTGCAACACTCTTTAACAAATCCATTGAATCCTCCACCTTCCCTACAGTACTCAAAATAGCAAGGGTCACCCCGATCCACAAAGGAGGAGACCAAACAGAGTTGAATAACTATAGGCCAATATCCAACTTACACCCTCTCTCAAAAATCTTTGAAAAATTAATTCATAAACGAATCTACTCCTACCTTATCTCCCAAAACATACTCAACCCCTGCCAATTTGGATTCAGGCCTAATAAAAATACTAATGATGCTATTATACACATGCTAGAACATATATACACTGCAATAGAGAAAAAAGAAGTCCCACTGGGGATCTTCACTGACTTACGTAAAGCTTTTGATACAGTTGACCATGACTTGCTCCACGTAAAATTGTCACACTATGGTATAAGAGGGCACTCCCTCAACTACCTCAAGTCATACCTCAGCAACAGAAGCCAATATGTGTACGCAAATGGGGCAAACTCTTCTGCGCAACCAATTACAGTTGGTGTCCCACAGGGAAGTGTCCTTGGCCCTCTTCTCTTTCTCCTATACATAAATGACCTTCCAAATGCTTCGCAATTACTCAAACCCACACTATTTGCAGATGACACTACATACGTCTTTTCTCACCCGAGCCCAGTCACGCTAGCCAATACTGTAAATACCGAATTACAGAAAATATCTACCTGGATGAGGACTAACAAACTTACACTAAACATTGACAAAACCTACTTCATTCATTTTGGTAACAGAGCTACAGATGTCCCTCTTAACATAATGATAAACGGATCACCTATCACAAAACTAACAGAGGGAAAATTCTTAGGAATCCACCTTGATAATAGACTCAAATTTCATACACATATACAACAAATCTCTAAGAAAATTTCCAAGACTGTAGGCATACTATCGAAGATACGGTACTATGTTCCACAGTCAGCCCTCCTGGCCCTATATCACTCTCTTATTTACCCCTATCTCACCTATGGAATTTGTGCATGGGGCTCAACAACAATTAACCATCTCAGACCACTAATTACTCAACAAAAGGCTGCAGTTAGAATGATAACTAATTCTCACTACAGGCAGCACACTCCACCAATATTCAATACACTAAACCTACTCACCATACAAAACATCCATACTTATTACTGCACCTATTACATACATAGAACACTTAACTCTGATATTAACCCTCCCCTCAAACATCTCCTTGCCAACCTCAACAGAACACATGACCATAACACAAGGCACAGATCACTCTTTGATGTTCCTCGTGTCCATCTCACACTATGCAAAAACTCAATGCACATAAAAGGCCCTAAAATCTGGAATTCATTACCTGTAAATATAAAAGAAACACTACCTGATTATAAATTCAAGTCTCTTCTCAAAGATCACTTACTCACCCAAAACCAAATAAATACTGAATAACTGAACCTTATAAATTGTATATCTTAAATGTTTCTCACAATTATATCACATAAATGTTAAACCTAAAACCGAATCTAACTTTATTATTTTTTAAATACACTACCTAACAGAATCACTACCTAACTGAATGCAACCATATGACCTGTCTTTGTAATACTCACTTGTGCTTTATAGTAATATGTTTACATTAATGTTTTATCACTGATTTCATCATTGCTTAGTTAATCTTAAGTTAATTTTAAGCCAGCCCGTAATGCTATGCATAGTATAAGTGGCTTTGGCATACTGCTCTTATCTGTATTTTTTTGTACCTCTGTATGTGTGCACAAATTGAAAATAAATAAATAAAGAAATTAATAAATAAATACTGTTGTGGACCTGCTGTCTCTTGTGTGTTGGTGTGTAAATAATGTCCTTGAGAAAGTCTTCATGTGTTAGCCTTCACCAGTAACATGAACTGTGCTTACTATACATCTCTCTTTACAACTTTCACTTTTGATTTCCTTCTTTTACACTATCCAATTCCTTCGTCAGTCTTTAGCACTAATATATACAAATAACTCGTACATAGGAGAGAGAAGCTTAACACGGTGTTTCTGTCCCACTTGTATCATTTAAAAGTTACACATGAAGGTGAGAGATGCCAGTATATATTACCTGGAGTTTACTTGGAGAAGGTTTCAGGGGTCAACGCCCCCGCGTCTCGGTCTGAGACCAGGTCTCATGGTGGATAAGGGTCTGATCAACCAAGCTGTTACTGCCGGTCTGATCAACCAAGCTGTTACTGCCGGCCACACGGAAACTGACGTTCGAACTACAGCCCGGATGGTCAGGTACTGACTTTAGGTGCCTGTCCAGTGCCTTCTTGAAGACAGTCAGGGGTCTATTGGTAATCCCCCTTATGTATGCTGGGAGGCAGTTGAACAGTCTTGGGCCCCTGACACTTACTGCGTTGTCTCTCAGTGTACTCGTGGCGCCCCTGTTTGTCTTCGGGGAAGTGTTGCATCTCCTGCCGAGTCTTTTGTTTTCACAGGAGTGATTTTCGTGTGCAAGTTTGGGAACAAATGCTGAAGGGAAGAAGGGAACAAATACTGAAGGTAAGAAGGGAATAAATACTGAAGGTAAGAAGGGAACAAATACTGAAGGTAAGAAGGGAACAAATACTGAAGGTAAGAAGGGAACAAATACTGAAGGTAAGATGGGAACAAATACTGAAGGTAAGAAGGGAACAAATACTGAAGGCAAGAAGGGAACAAATGCTGAAGGGAAGAAGGGAACAAATACTGAAGGTAAGAAGGGAACAAATGCTGAAGGGAAGAAGGGAACAAATACTGAAGGGAAGAAGGGAACAAATGCTGAAGGGAAGAAGGGAACAAATACTGAAGGTAAGAAGGGAACAAATACTGAAGGGAAGAAGGGAACAAATACTGAAGGTAAGAAGGGAACAAATACTGAAGGTAAGAAGGGAACAAATACTGAAGGGAAGAAGGGAACAAATACTGAAGGTAAGAAGGGAACAAATACTGAAGGTAAGAAGGGAACAAATACTGAAGGGAAGAAGGGAACAAATACTGAAGGTAAGAAGGGAACAAATACTGAAGGTAAGAAGGGAACAAATACTGAAGGGAAGAAGGGAACAAATACTGAAGGGAAGAATGGAACAAATACTGGACAAAGAAGAGGAGAAGGATGTGGAGAAGTAGTGACAGAGGAAATGCTGCAAGTTGCAATAGTGACAGAGGAAATGCTCCAAGTTGCAGTAGTGACAGAGGAAATGCTGCAAGTTGCAATAGTGACAGAGGAAATGCTGCAAGTTGCAATAGTGACAGAGGAAATGCTGCAAGTTGCAATAGTGACAGAGGAAATGCTGCAAGTTGCAATATTGACAGAGGAAATGCTGCAAGTTGCAATAGTGACAGAAGAAATGCTGCAAGTTGCAGTAGTGACAGAGGAAATGCTGCAAGTTGCAATAGTGACAGAGGAAATGCTGCAAGTTGCAATAGTGACAGAGGAAATGCTGCAAGTTGCAATAGTGACAGAGGAAATGCTGCAAGTTGCAGTAGTGGCAGAGGAAATGCTGCAAGTTGCAATAGTGACAGAAGAAATGCTGCAAGTTGCAGTAGTGACAGAGGAAATGCTGCAAGTTGCAATAGTGACAGAGGAAATGCTGCAAGTTGCAGTAGTGACAGAGGAAATGCTGCTAGTTGCAATAGTGACAGAGGAAATGCTGCAAGTTGCAATAGTGACAGAGGAAATGCTGCAAGTTGCAGTAGTGGCAGAGGAAATACTGCAAGTTGCAATAGTGACAGAAGAAATGCTGCAAGTTGCAGTAGTGACAGAGGAAATGCTGCAAGTTGCAATAGTGACAGAAGAAATGCTGCAAGTTGCAGTAGTGACAGAGGAAATGCTGCAAGTTGCAATCGAGACAGAGGAAATGCTGCAAGTTACAGTAGTGACAGAGGAAATGCTGCAAGTTGCAATAGTGACAGAAGAAATGCTGCAAGTTGCAATCGAGACAGAGGAAATGCTGCAAGTTACAGTAGTGACAGAGGAAATGCTGCAAGTTGCAGTAGTAACAGAGGAAATGCTGCAAGTTGCAATCGAGACAGAGGAAATGCTGCAAGTTGCAGTAGAGACAGAGGAAATGCTGCAAGTTGCAATAGTGACAGAAGAAATGCTGCAAGTTGCAGTAGTGACAGAAGAAATGCTGCAAGTTGCAGTAGTGACAGAAGAAATGCTGCAAGTTGCAATAGTGACAGAAGAAATGCTGCAAGTTGCAGTAGTGACAGAGGAAATGCTGCAAGTTGCAATTGAGACAGAGGAAACGCTGCAAGTTGCAGTAGTCATGCTTTCTCTTGCAGGATCCTGTTTTGAGCCGACTCGGCCTTAAAAATCACTTTCACTGGCCGGTTTCTTCCTCTTGCAAACCTCCTATTGTCATGGGGCAGCTGGGTCATGTCGTCCTCTCCTGTTGATTTTGTGAAACTTTAAATCACTTTTTTCTCCACCTGTCTTTTTGCTTTGTAAGTTTCCACTTCAACTTGCTGGAGCCTGTAAACAAAGACTGACCTCTCCCTTTCATTTTCCCACTGTATTTCCCTTTGTATCTTCTAATTCGATTTAGTTGCCTTTATTGCAGCCTTCCTTTCTTCAATCTCTTCACCATCTGTTATCCCTGTGCCCAGTGGTCTGTCATTTTCCCTTCTCAGCTTTTCCTGGGCACCACTGTGGTCTGTTAGGGCCTCTGCTTATAGCTTAGTTCTTTCATTTTCGACAGTCCACTCGTTTGTTACTGGTGTGCTCCTCCTTTTTTACCTGGGCTCCAAGGTGGTCTGATAGGACCTCTGCATACAGTTTAACTTCTTTGTTCCATACAGTCCCCTCGTTTGTGACTGATATAGCAGTTTCTGATGTCATGCAAGTACTGCTCATCACCTCTCCTCCATTTTTTTGCTATGTTGTTCTAGCTTCTTTCTCAAAACTTGTCCCTTTTTAATGAGCCTTGATACCCAGTCGTCCTTCCGAGACTCATCTTCCAGTTCCTTGGTTTTCCGTCCTGTTCTCTGACAACCCATCTTTTTCAGTTAACAAAGAATGAAAATTTAATGTATTTCTGTGTGGTCGCTTGTGATGTGTGTTTTTGAGTGGGTGTTTTTGTGCGTACTCACCTAGTATTGGTCGAATTTGTTGATTCAAAGTTTCTCGCCCCGCCTCTTCACTGGTCACTACTGGGTCACTCACTCTTTGGGCTTTATCATACCTCTTCTTAAAGTTATGTATTGATCCTGCCTCCATCACCTCACTTTTCTGACTGTTTTACCTCCTGACAACTCTGTGACTGAAGGAATAATTCTTATCTCTGTGATTCAACTAAATCTTCAGCTTCCAAATTTGGCCTCTTGTAGCTGTGTCTCATTTTTGGAACATCTTATCTCTGTCCACCTTGTCGATTCCTCTCAGTATTTTATATGTTGTTACCATGCCCCCTTCCCCGTCTTCCACTGTCGTACCGTCAATTTCCTTTAACCTCTCCTTGCAGGACGGGCCCCTTAGCTCCGGGACTAGTCTCGTTACATACCTTTGCACTTTATCCTGACGTGCTGGGGCTGGTGTGTGTGTGTGTGTGTGTGTGTGTTTACTCATCTATTTAAACCCACCTATTTGTGGTTGCTGGGGTTGAGACATAGCTCCTGGCCGCGCCTCTTCCACGATCGCTACCAGGTCCTCTTTCTCCCAGCTCCATGAGCTTTATCATACCTCGTCTTAAAACTATGTATAGTTCCTGCCTCCACTACATCACTTGAGAGACTATTCCACTTCCTGACAACCCTGTAACTAAAGAAATATTTCCTCACTTCTCTTTGATTCATCCAAGTCTTCACCTTCCCAGTGTGACCCCTTGTTTCTGTGTCCCATCTCTGGAACATCCTGTCTCTGTCCACTTTGCAAATTCCTCGAAGTATTTTGAATGTCGTTATCATGTCTCCCCTGACCCTCCTGTCCTCCAGTGTCGTCAGGCCGATTTCCCTTAACCTTTTTTCATAGGACATCCTCCTTAACCTTTCTTCATAGGACATTCCCCTTAGCTCTGGATCTAGCTTTGTTGCAAACCTTTGTACATTCTCTAATTTCTTGATGTGCTTGACCAGGTGTGGGTGCCAAACTGGTGCTGCATACTCCAGTATGGGCCTGATGTACACGGTGTACAGAGTCTTGAACAATTCCTTTCTGAGGCATCAGAGCGCTGTTCTCAGGTTTGCCAGGCGCCCATATGCTGCAGCAGTTATCTGGTTGATGTGCGCCCCAGGAGATGTGCTCAGTATTATACTCACCCAAGATCCTTTACCTTGAGTGAGGTTTGCAGTCTTTGGCCATCTAGACTATACTCTGTCTGCGGTCTTCTTTGCCCTTCCCTGATCTTCATGACTTTGCATTTGGCGGGGTTAAATTCGAGGAGCCAGTTGCTGGACCACGCATCCAGCCTGTCCAGGTCTCTTTGTAGACCTGTCTGATCCTCATCCGGTTTAATATTCCATTACCTCCAGTAATTTACAGTACAGTAACACTATTCAGTCTCTACAGTGACTTACAGTACAGGAACACTATTTAGTCTCTACAGTCACTTACAGTACAGGAACACTATTTAGTCTCTACAGTCACAGTACAAGAACACTATTTAGTCTCTACAGTCACTTACAGTACAGTAACACTATTCAGTCTCTACAGTCACTTACAGTACAGGAACACTATTTAGTCTCTACAGTCACAGTACAAGAACACTATTTAGTCTCTACAGTCACTTACAGTACAGGAACACTATTCAGTCTCTACAGTCAATTACAGTACAGGAACGCTATTTAGTCTCTACAGTCACTTACAGTACAGGAACACTATTCAGTCTCTACAGTCAATTACAGTACAGGAGCACTATTTAGTCTCTACAGTCACTTACAGTACAGGAACACTATTCAGTCTCTACAGTCAATTACAGTACAGGAGCACTATTTAGTCTCTTCAGTGACTTACAGTACAGGAACACTATTTGGTCTCTACAGTCACTTACAGTACAGGAACACTATTCAGTCTCTACAGTCAATTACAGTACAGGAACGCTATTTAGTCTCTACAGTCACTTACAGTACAGGAACACTATTCAGTCTCTACAGTCAATTACAGTACAGGAACACTATTTGGTCTCTACAGTCACTTACAGTACAGGAACACTATTCAGTCTCTACAGTCACTTACAGTACAGGAACACTATTCAGTCTCTACAGTCACTTACAGTGCAGGAACACTATTCAGTCTCTACAGTCACTTACAGTACAGGAACACTATTCAGTCTCTACAGTTACTTACAGCGCAGGAACACTATTCAGTCTCTACAGTCACTTACAGTACAGGAACACTATTCAGTCTCTACAGTCACTTACAGTACAGGAACACTATTTAGTCTCTACAGTCATTTACAGTACAGGAACACTATTCAGTCTCTACAGTCACTTACAGTACAGGAACACTATTCAGTCTCTAATCTCTACAGTCACTTATAGTTCAGGAACACTATTCAGTCTCTACTCTCTACAGGCACTTACAGTACAGGAACACTATTCAGTCTCTACAGTGACTTACAGTACAGGAACACTATTCAGTCTCTTCAGTGACTTACAGTACAGGAACACTATTCAGTCTCTACAGTCATTTACAGTGCAGGAACACTCCTCAGTGCCTCCAGTCAATAACAGTACAGAATACTCTTCAGTACCTCCATACTTGTCAACAGTTGAAGATACTGCTGTGGACCTGCTGTCTCTTGTGTGTTGGTGTGTAAATAATGTCCTTGAGAAAGTCTTCATGTGTTAGCCTTCACCAGTAACATGAACTGTGCTTACTATACATCTCTCTTTACAACTTTCACTTTTGATTTCCTTCTTTTACACTATCCAATTCCTTCGTCAGTCTTTAGCACTAATATATACAAATAACTCGTACATAGGAGAGAGAAGCTTAACACGGTGTTTCTGTCCCACTTGTATCATTTAAAAGTTACACATGAAGGTGAGAGATGCCAGTATATATTACCTGGAGTTTACTTGGAGAAGGTTTCAGGGGTCAACGCCCCCGCGTCTCGGTCTGAGACCAGGCCTCATGGTGGATAAGGGTCTGATCAACCAAGCTGTTACTGCCGGTCTGATCAACCAAGCTGTTACTGCCGGCCACACGGAAACTGACGTTCGAACTACAGCCCGGATGGTCAGGTACTGACTTTAGGTGCCTGTCCAGTGCCTTCTTGAAGACAGTCAGGGGTCTATTGGTAATCCCCCTTATGTATGCTGGGAGGCAGTTGAACAGTCTTGGGCCCCTGACACTTACTGCGTTGTCTCTCAGTGTACTCGTGGCGCCCCTGTTTGTCTTCGGGGAAGTGTTGCATCTCCTGCCGAGTCTTTTGTTTTCACAGGAGTGATTTTCGTGTGCAAGTTTGGGAACAAATGCTGAAGGGAAGAAGGGAACAAATACTGAAGGTAAGAAGGGAATAAATACTGAAGGTAAGAAGGGAACAAATACTGAAGGTAAGAAGGGAACAAATACTGAAGGTAAGAAGGGAACAAATGCTGAAGGGAAGAAGGGAACAAATACTGAAGGTAAGAAGGGAACAAATACTGAAGGTAAGAAGGGAACAAATACTGAAGGTAAGAAGGGAACAAATACTGAAGGTAAGAAGGGAACAAATACTGAAGGTAAGAAGGGAACAAATACTGAAGGTAAGAAGGGAACAAATACTGAAGGTAAGAAGGGAACAAATACTGAAGGTAAGAAGGGAACAAATACTGAAGGTAAGAAGGGAACAAATGCTGAAGGGAAGAAGGGAACAAATACTGAAGGTAAGAAGGGAACAAATACTGAAGGTAAGAAGGGAACAAATACTGAAGGGAAGAAGGGAACAAATACTGAAGGTAAAAAGGGAACAAATACTGAAGGGAAGAAGGGAACAAATACTGAAGGTAAGAAGGGAACAAATACTGAAGGGAAGAAGGGAACAAATACTGAAGGTAAGAATGGAACAAATACTGGACAAAGAAGAGGAGAAGGATGTGGAGAAGTAGTGACAGAGGAAATGCTGCAAGTTGCAATAGTGACAGAGGAAATGCTGCAAGTTGCAGTAGTGACAGAGGAAATGCTGCAAGTTGCAGTAGTGACAGAGGAAATGCTGCAAGTTGCAGTAGTGACAGAGGAAATGCTGCAAGTTGCAGTAGTGACAGAGGAAATGCTGCAAGTTGCAATAGTGACGGAGGAAATGCTGCAAGTTGCAGTAGTGACAGAGGAAATGCTGCAAGTTGCAGTAGTGACAGAGGAAATGCTGCAAGTTGCAGTAGTGACAGAGGAAATGCTGCAAGTTGCAATAGTGACAGAGGAAATGCTGCAAGTTGCAGTAGTGACAGAGGAAATGCTGCAAGTTGCAGTAGTGACAGAGGAAATGCTGCAAGTTGCAGTAGTGACAGAGGAAATGCTGCAAGTTGCAATAGTGACGGAGGAAATGCTGCAAGTTGCAGTAGTGACAGAGGAAATGCTGCAAGTTGCAGTAGTGACAGAGGAAATGCTGCAAGTTGCAGTAGTGACAGAGGAAATGCTGCAAGTTGCAATAGTGACAGAGGAAATGCTGCAAGTTGCAGTAGTGACAGAGGAAATGCTGCAAGTTGCAGTAGTGACAGAGGAAATGCTGCAAGTTGCAATAGTGACAGAAGAAATGCTGCAAGTTGCAGTAGTGACAGAGGAAATGCTGAAAGTTGCAATAGTGACAGAAGAAATGCTGCAAGTTGCAATAGTGACAGAGGAAATGCTGCAAGTTGCAGTAGTGACAGAGGAAATGCTGCAAGTTGCAATAGTGACAGAGGAAATGCTGCAGGTTGCAGTAGTGACAGAGGAAATGCTGCAAGTTGCAATAGTGACAGAGGAAATGCTGCAAGTTGCAATAGTGACAGAAGAAATGCTGCAGGTTGCAGTAGTGACAGAGGAAATGCTGCAAGTTGCAATAGTGACAGAGGAAATGCTGCAAGTTGCAATAGTGACAGAGGAAATGCTGCATGTTGCAATAGTGACAGAGGAAATGCTGCATGTTGCAATAGTGACAGAAGAAATGCTGCAAGTTACAGTAGTGACAGAGGAAATGCTGCAAGTTGCAATAGTGACAGAGGAAATGCTGCATGTTGCAATAGTGACAGAGGAAATGCTGCAAGTTGCAATAGTGACAGAGGAAATGCTGCAAGTTGCAGTAGTGACAGAGGAAATGCTGCAAGTTGCAATAGTGACAGAGGAAATGCTGCAAGTTGCAATAGTGACAGAGGAAATGCTGCAAGTTGCAGTAGTGGCAGAGGAAATGCTGCAAGTTGCAATAGTGACAGAGGAAATGCTGCAAGTTGCAGTAGAGACAAAGGAAATGCTGCAAGTTGCAGTAGTGACAGAAGAAATGCTGCAAGTTACAGTAGTGACAGAGGAAATGCTGCAAGTTGCAGTAATGCCAGAGGAAATGCTGCAAGTTGCAGTAGTAAGTGCTGGAAGCGGTGATAGTGGCACAAGTCGGACCGAAACGTCGTGGTAAGCTGAAGCTTATTGTAAACACTACTGTTAATTTTTATTCTTTCTACCACAACTGTTGAGAATGTCACCGAAGACGTGTGACAACCCCCACACACTGTGACAACCCCCACACACTGTGACAACCCCCACACACTGTGACAACCCCCACACACTGTGACAACCCCCACACACTGTGACAACTCCCACACACTGTGACAACCCCCACACACTGTGACAACCCCCACACACTGTGACAACCCATACACACTGTGACAACCCCCACACACTGTGACAACCCCCACACACTGTGACAACCCCCGCACACTGTGACAAACCCCACACACTGTGACAAACCCCACACACTGTGACAAACCCCACACACTGTGACAAACCCCACACACTGTGACAACCCCCACACACTGTGACAACCCCCACACACTGTCACAACCCAAACACACACTGTGACAAACCCCACGCACTGTGACAACCGAACACACTGTGACAACCCCACCACACTGTGACAACCCCCACACACTGTGACAAACCCCACGCACTGTGACAACCCAAACACACTGTGACAACCCCCCCACACTGTGACAACCCCCACACACTGTGACAACCCACACACACTGTGACAACCCACCCACACTGTGACAACCCCCACACACTGTCACAACCCACACACACACTGTGACAAACCCCACGCACTGTGACAACCCAAACACACTGTGACAACCCCCCCACACTGTGACAACCCCCACACACTGTGACAACCCAAACACACACTGTGACAACCCCCACACACTGTGACAACCCCCACACACTGTGACAACCCCCACACACTGTGATAACTCCCACACACAGTGACAACCCCTACACACTATGACAATCCCCACACACTGTGACAACCCCCACACACTGTGACAACCCCCACACACTGTGGCAACTCCTACACCCTGTGACAACCCCTACACACACTGTGACAACCCCCACACTGTGACAACCCCCACACACTGTGACAACCCCCCACACACTGGGACAACCCCCACCGACTGTGACAACCCTCACACACTGTGACAACCCCCACACACTGTGACAACCCCTCCACACTGCGACAACCCCCCACACACTGTGACAACCCCCACACACTGCGAGAACCTCTACACACTGTGACAACCCCCACACACTGTGACAAACCCCACACACTGTGACAACCCCACCACACACTGTGACAACCCCCACACACTGTGACAAGCCCCACTCACTGTGATAAGCCCCACTCACTGTGACAACCCCCACACACTGTGACAACCTCCACACACTGTGACAACCCCCATAAACTGTGACAACCCCCACACACTGTGACAACTGTTGAGAATATCACAGAAGACGTGTGTCATTGCCAGAGATGAACTGCGACAACCCCTCACACACTGAGACAACCCCCACACACTGTGACAACCCCCACACACTGTGACAACCCCCATACACTGTGACAACCCCCACACACTGTGACAACCCCCACACACTGTGACAACCCCCACACACTGTGACAACCTCCACACACTGTGACAACCCCCATAAACTGTGACAACCCCCACACACTGTGACAACTGTTGAGAACATCACAGAAGACGTGTGTCATTGCCAGAGATGAACTGCGACAACCCCTCACACACTGTGACAACCCCCACACACTGTGACAACCCCCACACACTGTGACAACCCCCACACACTGAGACAACCCCCACACACTGTGACAACCCCCACACACTGTGACAACCCCCATACACTGTGACAACCCACACACACTGTGACAAGACTCACACACTGTGACAACCCCCACACACTGTGACAACCCCCACACACTGTGACAACCCCGCCACACTGTGACAGCCCCCACACACTGTGACAAGCCCCACACACTCAGACAACCCCCACACACTCTGACAATCCCCCACACTGTGACAACCCCCACACACTGTGACAACCCCCACACACTGTGACAACCCCCAACACTGTGACATACCCCACACACTGAGACAACCCGCACACACTGTGACAACCCCAACACACGGTGACAAACCACACATTCTGACAACCCCCACACACTCTGACAACTCCCACACACTCAGACAACCCCGACACACTCTGACAACCCCCACACACTGTGACAACCCCCACACACTGTCACAACCCAAACACACACTGTGACAAACCCCACGCACTGTGACAACCGAACACACTGTGACAACCCCAGCACACTGTGACAACCCCCACACACTGTGACAAACCCCACGCACTGTGACAACCCAAACACACTGTGACAACCCCCCCACACTGTGACAACCCCCACACACTGTGACAACCCACACACACTGTGACAACCCCCCCACACTGTGACAACCCCCACACACTGTCACAACCCAAACACACACTGTGACAAATCCCACGCACTGTGACAACCCAAACACACTGTGACAACCCCCCCACACTGTGACAACCCCCACACACTGTGACAACCCAAACACACACTGTGACAACCCCCACACACTGTGACAACCCCCACACACTGTGACAACCCCCACACACTGTGATAACTCCCACACACAGTGACAACCCCTACACACTATGAAAATCCCCACACACTGTGACAACCCCCACACACTGTGACAACCCCCACACACTGTGGCAACTCCTACACCCTGTGACAACCCCTACACACACTGTGACAACCCCCACACTGTGACAACCCCCACACACTGTGACAATCCCCCACACACTGTGACAACCCCCACCGACTGTGACAACCCTCACACACTGTGACATCCCCCACACACTGTGACAACCCCTACACACTGCGACAACCCCCCACACACTGTGACAACCCCCACACACTGTGACAACCTCCCCACACTGTGACAACCCCCACACACTGTGACAACCCCCACACACTGTGACAACCCCAACACACTGTGACAACCCCCACACACTGTGACAAGCCCCACTCACTGTGATAAGCCCCACTCACTCTGACAACGCCTACACACTGTGACAACCCCCACACACTGTGACAACCCCCACACACTGTGACAACCCCCACACACTGTGACAACCTCCACACACTGTGACAACCCCCATAAACTGTGACAACCCCCACACACTGTGACAACTGTTGAGAATATCACAGAAGACGTGTGTCATTGCCAGAGATGAACTGCGACAACCCCTCACACACTGAGACAACCCCCACACACTGTGACAACCCCCACACACTGTGACAACCCCCATACACTATGACAACCCACACACTCTGTGACAAAACTCACACACTGTGACAACCCCCACCCACGGTGACAACCCCCCACACTGTGACAACCCCGCCACACTGTGACAGCCCCCACACACTGTGACAACCCCCACACACTCAGACAACCCCCACACACTCTGACAATCCCCCACACTGTGACAACCCCCACACACTGTGACAACCCCCACACACTGTGACAACCCCCAACACTGTGACATACCCCACACACTGAGACAACCCGCACACACTGTGACAACCCCAACACACGGTGACAAACCACACATTCTGACAACCCCCACACACTCTGACAACTCCC